>NW_020664868.1:5388692-5414090 GCF_002925995.2 Terrapene triunguis | reverse complement strand
CCAATCTCCAAATCAGTCCTGCCCCTGAAAATCAGTTCTGCCCAGCCCCTCACATCAGTTCTGTCCCCCTAGGACCCACCCTGCCCCCAGATTAATCCTGCCCCTATATCAGTTCTGTTGTCCCCCATCCCCAACCTTACCTCTGCTCCTCCTGGGGTTCTTCACCCCCCTCTCTCAGGCTGGGTGGGCAGCGGCATTGGAGTGCCCTCTCTCCCGTCCCAGGGAGGGTGTTGCAAAGAGGGAGGGGGGAGCAGAGGAGCCCTTCCCCTGCTCACAGGAGTGGAGGGGGAGGCATCCTTTGCTGCGGGACTCTTTCTGCTCCCTAATTCCTAATTCCTCCCCCAAATCATTGCTCATGGGAGCTAGGCCTGTGGGAGCTTCCATTTCCTAGCTAAGACATCCCATGCAGGCATTGTAATGGGTGCAAAAAAGCGAATATACAGCTCCTGGGTGGTAAGGGGTGGGGGCAGAGGTGTTCTGTAGGAAAGAGTCCCCCTTAGAGAAGAAAGCTTTGTGGGAAGAGCAGAAAATCCAGCTGAGATATTTGTTTTGTCAGTGCTGGTAGTGCTAGTGTCCTCAGGCCTGTGGGACAAGGCCTCTGCTAGGCCCCAGATGCGACTGTGTGGAAGGAGCACGTATCATAGAGTATCAGGGTTGGAAAGGGACCTCAGGAGGTCATCTAGTCCAATCCCCTGCTCAAAGCAGGACCAATCCCCAGACAGATTTTTGGCCCAGATCCCTATAGGGCCCCCTCAAGGATTGAACTCACAACCCTGGGTTTAACAGGCCAGTACTCAAACCACTGAGCTATCCCTCACGTCATGCTGGAGATAGTGATAGTGGGACTGTATAAGGCTTGGGCTGCTGGGTGCCAGGCTGGGGGAGATCACTGCCTTGGAGAAGTCACGGGGGCTCTCAGAGACGAGAGCAGGTCCTAGGGCCCTGGGTTAGCCCTGGGTATCAGGGTGATACAAATTGATGACAGCGATAACAGCCAAACTGTTGGCACAGCCGCTGCCCATGACTGGACTGAAAAGTAGCAGAGACCTTGAATCCCCAGCTACAAAGATGATCCCTCTCAGCGGGTAGCCAGAGAGCCTGCTCCCTGCAGTTCAGACAGCTGTGTAGTCACATCTACTGTGTGAACGGTAACAACCTGCTCAGCACTCAACAGTGTCAGTGCTAAATGTTGGACAGATGAGGCGAGGAGGAGCTGCACATGCCCTGCGACTGCCTGGAGCAAAACACCTCATCCCAGCTGGATGAGATTGCAAAACATACATGAGGAAAGGCAACTGGGGCATGCCAAGACACCGCCACAGCTGTACCTCAGCCACCTATCCACACCAGCTCCCAGCCAAAGGCACTGGCTGTGATGATCACAGCATACAAACTGAGAAGTTAGATTTAAAAAACCCATCCAACACTCTTTCTGGAAAGTTACAGAGTAGAACTACTTTTATTCTTAGACTCCAGAATGACTACACACAGCAACCAAAACCAGAGAGGACAAAAGCAGGCTGCTCCCTAAGGCAGAGAGACACAACTCACCCGCCTTGTTCGATGCTTGCTCTTCCCAGGCCGACCCTGATTGCACATTTCCCTACCCAGTCCCCAGCGTGCAAGCGGGACCAAGAAACCCATTCGGATTTAAAGTAACAGGTGTGATTTTTTTACACCGTTTTCTCTACACCACACTGGCCAGCTGGTAGAGTGCCCCCGTCTGAGTGAAGAGCGTAGGTTCATGCAGCTGGATGAGATACACATAGCAGCAAAATGCTGGGAGGGGAACAATGGTAGTGTTGGTGGCGGAATTCCCAGCAGCAGCCTCTGCCCAGGTCACTGGCAGCATATGGGGGTATTAGAGACATATAGAATCTACATATATTTTGCTAATACTAATATACTGGTTGTCAGGCTGTCTGGAGTGGCTCATGAACATGGGTGCCAACCTCAGGGCAGACTGGTACAAACCAGGACACAAACCCCAAACTGGTTGGGTGTGCTTATAATTAGATTTCACCGACTAAGTATCAAGTGTGAACTACTTAAGCACTATAACAGCCTTAACTTGGAGTCACAGACAGTCCTCTTGGGCACTCCGGTCTATCCTGGTATCCAGGCAAGGGTGATAGATGGTCCCTTACACCAAAAATCACAACAACGTTCAGGTCACTCCCAGTCCCAAAGGACCAGTCACTTACCCCAGGTCAAGTGTACCTTAGATCTCAGGCCAACGCTTGTCACCAATCCTATATTAAATGAACTAAAGATTTATTAACTAGGAAAAAGAAAAGAGAGTTATTTACAAGGTTAAAGCGGGTAAACATACACACCCACATGAGTTACAGGCTTAAGTTCAAAAGGGATAGTAGCTGCTATTTATGCAAGCTCTATAGGTCTTTTAGAGCTAACCCAAAATAAGCAGCTTGGGGATCCCTTGCTTATGCTTAGAAATATTGCCCTCTCTGCATTATAAGCAGCATAGTGATACAGTTCCTTCTGGTCAGGCATTTATATTCCCTTCAAACTGATGGAACAAGTGTTGGTGCCTGTCTCCTCTTCGTCGCGAGGTGTGTGTGGGAGGGCAGTCAACAAAGTCTTTGTCCTTTGATGTTTCACAAAGGCTCATTTGGTTTCAATTGGCCTTCTGGTGTGCAGGATCAGCGCTTTATACTAATTAATGCTTCTTTCCTGTTTGGTGAGTTCCACAGTTACAGAGGATTACAATGCAAACCCTCAATATAACTTTATATCATGGGCTACAGCTGCTATGAGTGAGATTGATACATGCAGCATCCTACAAGCATTTCATAAACCCTAAGCACTAACTACATGTATATAACACTGATATCTATTTTAACAATACTTACACACAGGTGAGCCAGACTGGTTTCCAGCTACTCAATTGCAAGAGTTCAGTGCAGCCTAGGCACCTTGGCACAAGCTGGCACCTTGTCTGCCAGCTTCACATGGTATAATTATTATCCATGGGAGCTATTTGTTATCATTCCCTTCCTCTCCCATCCCTCCTCCCATGTTCTAGGCCTCTCGGCCTTCAATGAATTTTATTTGCTAAGCTTTTAGAGAGCATTCCCATATTTTTCAGTGTATTTAACATGTTTTAGTTGGTAAGGAGAGCCTTGGGGCATTGGCAAGGGTACTAGGTAGCTTGTAAATTCATTTATTAATATTATTCAACTGGGAGAGCTCGGCATAACATGTTTGATAGAAAGCACCAGTAAGGGATGGGTGTGTCTGAGTCCAGAGATTAGAAGGTGCACAATGGCAAACCCAAGAGGCGCAGGGGGAGGCAGGGTTGGGTGAGCTGAGAGGGGCAAGGAGGGGCCAAGAGGGGTAGGGCCCAGCTGAGAGCGGTAAGGTGTAGGCCAGGTGGGCTCAGAGGGGCTGGGGAAGGCTGGTTGATTGTTTTGGGCAGTTATAGTATTTGAGAAACAGCTTGGAATCATGTGTATAAAGACTGAGGTAGAATGCTACAGATCCAGAAGGGGGCAGAGTTAAGGTTGTGCTTGTACCCACCTCTGCAGCATTTTGGGTGCTTAACCATGCATCCTTGACGTTGCTGGAGCAGAATATTTCTCATTTAATTTCTTAGACATATTAAAACATTAAAAAAGGAGAGAGGGGACCATAATAAGGAGCTTCAGTTTCCAGGACTCAGAGGTCTGAAGGCGTGGCAGAAGAAACATGTGATTTCCACAGCTGTGAACACCACCCCAGTACCAAATCCATTTCAAGGGTCTCGTCTTCAAAGCCCTGCCGGGGATTTGCCCACGCTAGTTGGAGTACTGCTTTGCCATGGATGATCACGGTCTCCCACGACAGCTGCATGCCACTGAAACAATGGGACTGCCATCCTCAGGAGTGAGGCTCAGGTGTGCAGGACCAAGAGTTTGCTCAGCCACTGATCCCAGAATGACCGCAACTCTCAGCGCCTACAAAACAACCTGCAGAACCCGCTCCTACGCTAACAGCGCCCGACAACACCAAACAATTCCTGCGTCCACGGGGGCCAAAGAGAACAGATCTGAGTGTGCTCACACAGCACCACGGTGCTAGCAAAACAGACAGACTGCAAGTGTGAAACACTTAAGGCTAGATGCGCGAAGGAACTTTGCCACCTAACTGCCTCTCTAGGGGCTGGAGCACCCATGGAGCTCAGCCCCCTTCGGCAGCCCCTCCCCGATCAGCTCCTCCCTCTCCCCCCCCCCAGCGCCTCCCGACTGCCACGGATCAGCTGTTCAGTGGTGTGCAGGAGGCGTTGGGGTGTGGGGGCGGAACAGGGTGGGAAGAGGCAGGGTGGGGGTGGAGCGGGGGCAGAGCAAGAGTCAAGCACCCCCTAGCAACTCAGAAAGATGGCACCTCTGCTACTGACAAAACCACTGCTCAGTTGCTGCCTAACCCCAAAGGTGCCTGAGTTCTCACTGGTGGGCAGGCACTGAACCCCTCAAGCCCTGACATGGCTGCACTGCCAACAAGCGGCTAGCACAAGCCAAAGCCCCTGTGGGATTGTCAAACTAGCCATTCTCTCACCTATCTTGCCTGGGGGCCCAGTCTGGTAGGTGAGCTCTGAGAATGGCTCCTGGATGAGGCCCACACAAAAGACAACCAAGGGGAAGCAGGCCAGGAATATTTCAGGCTTTGGCTCGTGTGTGTGCTTGTCCCTAGAATACCCAATAGCCCAGGGATTAAGGCACTCACCTGAGAGATGACAGCCTGATCAGAGACGAGTCCTCTAACCCCTGGGCCCTCGCTCCATCTCGCCTGTGGGAGCTTTGTATAAATAAATATTCATTGGAGCTGGGATCTGACTCTGAGTCTCCCACATCCCAGCTGAGTGCCCCAATCACCAGGCTTTTTACGCAGCCCCTCTCCTGCACCCCAAAAGTTCCCGACGTGTGAGGCCCAATCCAGTAGGTATGCTCTGACATCTCCTGGATCAGGCCTCACTGGAGAGAGATGTGGAACAACGCCTCGTACGAGAACCCTCTGGGGTGCAGGCATGAACTAGGGCGCTGAGGAGCTTGGTAGCCGGGAGGAGACAACAGGACGTAGGCTGCTTTGCCTGAGGGAATCTCAGGCATCTGCAGGGTTGGGTGGCAGCTGAGTGGTGGTCTTGAGAATGTCAGTGGTAAGCCTAAATGTTGGATTTAGGTGCCTAAATACCGTAGTGGTTCAAGCCTTCGTGCCAGACTCAGAGCTGAAGATTCCACTAGGCAGGAGGGCCTGCCTACGTGAAGAATTATTCCAGAATAGCTGTTTCCTGATTAACTCCTCCTCTGTGGACATTCTTATTCCAGCATAAGAAGTGGAGGTGGATTAAACTAAGGGCACGTCTTCACTACCCGCCGGATCGGCGGGTAGCAATCGGTCTATCGGGGATCGACTTATCGCGTCTAGTGAAGACGCGATAAAATCGATCCCTGATGGCTCTGCCGTCAACTCCGGAAATCCACCGCGGCAAGAGGCGGTAGCGGAGTCGACGGCGGCGCGGCAGCGGTCGACTTGCGGCCGTCCTCACAGCCAGGTAAGTCGACCTAAAATACGCCACTTCAGCTACGCTATTCACGTAGCTGAAGTTGCGTATCTTAGGTCGACCCCCCCGCTGTAGTGTAGACCTAGCCTAATTTGTAGCAAAGCACTCTTATGTTGGAATAAGAACATCCACATAAAGATTTAATCAGGAATAGCTATTCCTATTTAAATTCACATCCTATCTAAATCTGAATTAATTCCCACTGTAAACAAGACCTGAATCCCTTTGTGGATCTAGCCTTTAGGGCAGGGGTCCCCAACGCGGTGCCTGCAGGTGCCATGGTGCCCGCCGGGGCGTCTAAGTGCGCCCACGTACTGGCCAACGGACGAGCATCCGCCGAAATGCCGCCGAATTTCGGTGGCGACGCCTCTGGATGCTGCTGCTTATCAGCGGCATTTTGGTGGATGCTAGTCCACCGCCACGGTCCTCCGTGGCTTGTCGTCTGGCACCCGCCAGACGAAAAAGGTTGGGGACCACTGCTTTAGGGCATAGTGTTTTCTACTGTGAATAACTCCACCAACTTCACTGGGACTACTCATGTTAGTGAGCACAACAGACAGTAGCAGGTGTTTGCAGGATCAGCTCCTTAGCCGGGACACAAACACAGCACAGCCTTTCCAGGGTGCACGTCTATTCTGCACGCTCTACCTGTGATTTGTATAAGCCAATAATTCAGTCAAATCAAAGCTGATTTCCTCCAGGACAAGGCTGGACACTGCCCCCCCGGCGCTGTCTATGCTGGGAAAATGAGGTGTTAGAAAACGTGTTAACGAACACCTTGTCATCATGAGATTGAAGGACAGCCACACAAGGAACGCATTGCTCAATTCCACTAAGCACCAGGCATAGACAAAGAGAGCTGCATTTAAAGACATGTGAGCTGGCCTTAGGTCCCTTAACACATTTGTACATAGGACTCTTTGTCTACACTAGGTGTGCTAAGTGGTGACAGTATGTTAATTAAAACTTTTTCTAAGGGCTTGTCTACATGCAAACTGGAATCAAAATAACTTAAATCAATTTGAATTCACATCTTTAGTCGTGTCATTGCAGGTCTGGCCTTGTCTTCACTAGGAAGAAAGAAGTGAAGGGCCAGCCCTGGAGTTGACCCCTGCCTGCTAACACTAGTTAAAATACAAGTTGTCATGGTGTGGATTTGGATTGCCTGCATATGCTGCAGGACCCCCTGGCGTGAATTGGACTTCGTTGTACACAGGGTTTACTGTCTGGTTCAATGGCTCTCCGCACCCCCACTATACAAATTGTTCCAGCACTCCTGACTGCCTGTAATGATTTATGAAAATGATGTGCTAGTCTGGCCATTGCGAGGTTACTGCCCGTATGTATTGACAGGTTTCAGAGTGGTAGCCGTGTTAGTCTGTATCAGCAAAAACAACGAGGAGTCCTTGTGGCACCTTAGAGACTAACACATTTATTTGGGCATAAGCTTTCGTGGGCTAAATTGGGGGCTGTAGGTGACGGCAAGTGGCGTTCTGTTACTTTCTTTGTTGGTTCTGTCTTGTGACTTCTGGGTACCCTTCTGGCTCTGTCAATCTGTTTCTTCACTTCACCAGGTGGGTATTGTAGTTTTAAGAATGCTTGATAGAGATCCTGTAGGTGTTTGTCTCTGCCTGAGGGATTGGAGCAAATGCGGTTGTATCTTAGAGCTTGGCTGTAGACAATGAATTGTGTTATGTGGTCTGGATGAAATCTGGAGGCATGTAGGTAAGTATAGTGGTCAGTAGGCTTCTGGTATAGGATGGTGTTTATGTGACCATCGCTTATTAGCACTGTAGTGCCTAGGAAGTGGATCTCTTGTGTGGACTGGTCCAGGCTGAGGTTGATGGTGGGGTGGAAATTGTTGAAATCCTGGTGGAATTCCTCAAGGGCCTTCTTCCCATGGGTCCAGATGATGAAGATGTCATCAATGTAGTACAAGTAGAGTAGGGCTGTTAGGGGACGAGAGCTGAGGAAGTGTTGTTCTAAGTCAGCCATAAAAATATTGGCATACTGTGGGGCCATGCCGGTACCCATAGCAGTCCTGCTGACTTGAAGGTATAAATTGTCCCCAAATCTGAAATAGTTGTGGGTGAGGACAAAGTCACAAAGTTCAGACACCAGGTTTGCCGTGACATTATCGGGGATTTTATTCCTGATGGCTTGTAGTCCATCTTTTTGTGGAATGTTGGTTTAGAGGGCTTCTACATCCATAGTGGCTAGGATGGTGTTTTCTGGAAGATCACCAAAGAAAGTAACAGAACGCCACTAGCCGTCACCTACAGCCCCCAACTAAAACCTCTCCAGCGCATCATCAATGATCTACAACGTATCCTGAAGGATGATCCCTCACTCTCACAGACCTTGGGACACAGGCCAGTCCTCGCTTACAGACAGTCCCCCAACCTGAAGCAAATACTCACCAGCAACTACACACCACACAACAAAAACACTAACCTGGGAACCAAACCCTGCAACAAACCCCGGTGCCAACTCTGTCTGCATATCTATTCAAGGGACACCATCATAGGACCTATCCACATCAGCAACACCATCAGGGACTCATTCACCTGCACATCTACCAATGTGATATATGCCATTCTGTGCCAGCAATGCCCCTCTGCCATTGGCCAAACCGGACAGTCTCTATGCAAAAGAATAAACGGACACAAATCTGACATCAGGAATTGTAACATTCAAAAAGCAGTAGGAGAACACTTCAATCTCCCTGGACACTCAATAACAGACTTAAAAGTGGCAATTCTTCAACAAAACCACTTCAAAAACAGACTCCAACGAGAAACTGCAGAACCGGAATTAATTTGCAAACTGGACACCAGCAAATTAGGCCTGAATAAAGACTGGGAGAGGATGGGTCACTACAAAAACTAATTTCCCCCCGCTGAGACTCACATCTTCTTGTCAACTGTTGAGAATAGCCCACTTCCACCTTAATTGAACTAGCTCGTTAGCACTGACCCCTCACTTGGTAAGGCAACTCCCATCTTTTCCTATGCAGTGTATTTTTTATACCTCCCTACTGTATGTTCCACTCCATGTACCCGTATGTATTGAGTTTACAGGGATAACTCATAGGGTTATCAGGAATTGCATCCAGGATTGTCACTTCCCAACAAATACTTGGGAGACAATGAAAGAGCCATTTGCTTTGATGCGCTGGGTACCCCCAGCTAGGCTTGCCAGGCAGGACTCCCCAGGAATGAATCAGTTGCCGTGAAGTGGGGGTGGAAGGAGGAAACAAAAGGCTCATGGGGGTTTAAAGAGACTCCTCTCTCAAGGAGAGACGCGGGTTTTTGAGGCTGAGAACCCAGAGCCTAACAAATTAGGACCCAAGGGAAATTAGACCTAGTGGGCCCCCATTAGGGCTGTAGGTAAGACAGACAGGTGTGTAGACCTTTTGTTGTTTTAAAACCTTTTTTCTCTTATGTTATGCTTTGTTCCTATTGTTAAGATTAAACTGTACTTTGGCTTGAGAAAGCCATCCGGTCACTGTATGCTCCACTGGTCACAAGATCCCAAAGGGAAGAACTGCTGGCACTGAACCCACTCAGACCTGCTGGGTAAGCACGGTTGATACACAGGGCACTGTAGCCCGGGGCCCGGTCTGAGAGTGGGAGAATCACATGATTCTCCCCGAGAGGTAATCCGGGGGGTGGAGTATGTGCACTGAGAGAGACCAAAGCGGGACAGAGGTCCAACCAGCCCTGACTAGTGACACCTGGGTTTTAAAATACCTGGGTTTTAAAACATGTTGAAAACACATCATTTTCCTAGTGAAGATAAGGTCCTAAAGGGGGTGTTTCAGTTGAGTTCATCTCCCTCAGCAGAGTTAACGCCATTGAAAAGACCAACATTTTTGCCCAGGTGGACAGGGCCTAGAACATCCTTGATTGCTCAAAAGGGAGGACAAACTTGCCTCCTGGGCATTGTTATCTTTAATGCTCTCTGATTGTTCTTGACAGCTTTGTTTATGTTCTGGATCTGCTCTCAGGAAGTCAGCTTTTCTAGGGCTACACCTAGATATTTGATATGACTGGTCCTGCAAGTTCTGAGGAAACAAGCCTCTTAAATGTAATGGTCATTCTTGTGATTGACTGGCGAGACAATTAGTTCCTGCAGGCCCGTGTGTGCCACGCTTTCCCTAAAGCTTTGAATGCGCCCTATGACCTTGTTCTCTGTTCGGGTGCAGAGCAGACCGACGGGCCCAATGTTCTAACTGCAGAATTTAAGAATTCGTAGGCACAGATGAAAGAATTACAGACTTGAAAGCCTGATCCGGTGGTGGCCAAGTGCCCTGTTTTCGACCTGAAAGTCCAGTCGAAAAGGGGACTTGACAGATCTACTGACCAGGCACTCAAAATCCGATTACTGCAGGAAGGGGAGGCGCTGGGTCATCACCTGTTCCAGCCCCTACTCAGCCGGGACTGCCTCCTACCTGCGTCGGGGGCTGCAGCTCCCAGCAGGCAAGTCCCTCCTGACCCAGGAGTGGGGTGGAAGGAGAAAAGCCATGAGCGATGGAGGGGGAAGGGGGAAGAGGAGTGGACGGGGGCAAAGCCTCAGGGAAAGAGGCGGGGCAGGGGCAGGGCGTCGGGGGGAGTGTCCAGCGTTTCCAGAGTGTCCCGTTTTTAAATATTACCAAGTTGGCAACCCTAATCCCGCCCCTTAGAAGTCAATGGGAATTTTGCCACTGGCTTCAGTGGGTGCAGGACCGAGCCTTTAGCGACAAGTGCATTTTAGTATTGAATTCTGCCTAACTGTACAGGAGAGGAGGGCAACGCCGGCATCCAAAGACAGGGACATGAACTACCTCCGCTGTTCTGAAAGCATCAATTTATACGAGGTGAGGATGATGCTAAAAGCCCTCCCCCTGCCTGTTTCAAAGTGGCGAGCCAGCCTCCCTGTGCTGCCGTGTGTCATGTGCACAGGGACAGGGATGTCAAGATTGAGGAGGACCTGCCCTGTGGCCTCTATAACGGGGAGTCCCTGATGCAGGGAGTCCCTGGAATGACGAGAGGTGGGAGGGGTGCTCACATGATGCTGGATAACGATTTCAAAACTGCTTATGTGACCGAGGCGCCTAAATCCCATTGACTTCCAGTGAGACTTAGGGCTCGTCTACACTGGAAAATTTAGCGGCAGAACTATACCCCTATAATTATAGTGCAACGGTTATGTCAGTACTAGAGGGCTGCACACATTGGTACATCTGTAGGCCAAATGCATTGCACTCACCAGGGCTTGTTGCATTCCTCCCTTTCCTCGCCACAAGCTCCATGTGTGTCCCCCTCCCATTCGCCTTTCTTCTAGGCAGGGGGGCTGGAACAATGTTTATAGTGGGGGTGCTGAGAGCCATTGAACCAGACTGTAACCCCGGAATATAAGGGAAACCACTTCAAGCCAGGGGGTGCTGCACCCGCTTCACTCCTAGTTCCAGCACCCCTAATTCTAGGGACTCCCTGAGCCCCCCAGGCCCCACTCTTATGGCAGAGGCTCTGTGTGCCCCCCTCCCTCATCCCCATCCCAGGGTCTCCACCGCCGCACCACGCCAGGGGCTCTGTGTCCCCCATCCCTCATCCCCATCCCAGGGTCTCCACTTCCCCAGCATACCAGGGGCTCTGTGTGCCCCTGTCCCTCATCTCCAACCCAGGGTCTCCACTTCCCCACCACGCCAGGGGCTCTGTGTCCCCCATATCCTTCTCCCATACCATTGTCTCCCATTCTCACCCCCTCCATTGGCCCCTCCTTCTCCCTTATTCTCCCTCTCTGGGGACAGGGGCTCCATGTGTCTCTTCATTCCCCCCTTACTCTCCATGGCCCCCATTCCTCTTTTTGGCTCCATTCCAGGGGCCCTCATGTCCAAACTCCTGCCAGGGGTTCTGTGTGCTGCCCATCCCCCCCTACCAGTGTCCCCATTCTCCTCTTATTAGGTGTATTATGGTAGCACCTAGGAGTCCGAGTCATGGACCAGGTCCCCACTCTGCTAGGCTCCTGCAGGGGGACTCAGTGTAAACTCCTCTTCCCCCTTTCCACCCATACTCGGGTCCCCCAGTCTCCCTCCATGCTTCTTTGGAAGTGGACTAGTTATTCCAGAATAAAAACACTTTTATTCCTGACTCGCAGAGGTGGCCAACCTGTGGCTCCGGAACAACATGGGGCTCTTCAGAAGTTAATATGCAGCTCCTTGTACAGGCACTGACTCTGGGGCTGGAGCTACAGGTGCCAACTTTCCAATGTGCCGGGGGGTGCTCACTGCTCAACCCCTGGCTCTGCCACAGGCCCTGCCCCTCCCACTCCCACTCCACCCCTTCCCGCCCCCTCCCCTGAGCCTGCCATGCCCTCACTCCTCCTCCCTCCCACCCAGAGCCTCCTGCAGGCCACGAAACAGCTGATCGGGAGGTGTGGAGAGGCGCTGATTGGCGGGGCTCCTGGTGGGTGGGAGACGCTGGGAGCGGGTGGTGGGAACTGCTGGGGGGCTGCTGACGTATTACTGTGGCTCATTGGTAAATTCTGGCTTCTTCTCAGGCTCAGGTTGGCCACCCCTGCTGACTAGTGTCCACATGGGAGCTATTCCAGAAGAGCTTATTCTGAAATATCTGGGCCAGCCAACTTCCCTGCTCTAATCATGCTGGTATAGTTCTGTCGATAAATGTCCCCACCTAGACAAGCCCTTAGGCTCTTAAGTCACTTTTGGAAATGGGCCATGGGCTCCTAAGTCACTTGGGGGATTTTGACGATGTTACCCACAGCCTGACAGTGCTCGCTTTGGTGGCCTATTCAAGTAACATTGGCAAAACTGACCCCCGAATTGAATAAACATACAGGAGGGGATGTGGCCTCTCCCATGGCACCCCTGACCCCCAGCCTGGGTCTTGAGCCTCTCCTGAACTGGAAGAATGTTTGACCCAAATCTGTAGCTGGTGACCATATAAGTGCTTCAACGATAATCTGAAGAGCAGTCTCCAGTGGGCTGGCATCAATCCCAAAGAACTGGAGCAAATGGCTCAGAACAGGACTCACTGGCGGCCTCTGACAAGATCAGCACGTGACCAGTTTGCGTGGGATCAAGGAAATTATCTCCAGGCTGCATGTGAAAGGCGCCACAGAGCTGCATCATCAAACATCATAGATTCAGACTTCCCATGGCCTCAGCGTGGCCGACTCTGTGTGTCAGGATTCAGACTGCGGAGTCATATGCGAAGCCACAGATGAGAACTGCAACAATATTGTCATCATCATCAGCGCAAGAGCGGCTGGGGATGGGGATGGGGACCTGGTAGTGCGGGCCCCTTCTGAGGGCCCTAAACACTATGTTGACCCCTCCTTTCTCCACCGTGTAATAACAGAGCTAATTTTGACTCCATTAGGAGTCTTGTTAGGTGCTGCAGAGCTGAGATCACTGATTCCTAGGTCTAAGCATTAGACCTACTTTGGGCAAGTGGTTCTGAGTGCGCCAGCACTGGGGCCCCCCTACTAACAGCTGAAATCACTGAGAGCTGTGTTAAGTGTGTGGGGGGGGGGCTGAAGACATATTGGGGAGCGGCCAGCAGGATGGCTAGTGGAGAGGAGCGGCTGGTGGTGAAGACTGCAACAGAACCCCACGGAGAGGCTTGGCAATCGGCTGTTGACCTGAGCAGTGGAGCATGTAAGCTGTCCCCCCCCCCATACCTCCCCCTACTTCCACCCAGGCTGGGAGGTAAACTCTGCAGAGGAACTTCTGAACTCTGGGGGCTGCACTGACCAAGGACAGAAGCTGTGTGTGGGGTGAGTGTTGGGTTGCTGGACTTAAGACCCTGAGGGGAAAAGGAGACTGCCAAACTTACTTGGGGGTGGGTCTTTTGCTCATGGTTTGTGTTATGAATCCTGTTTGTGGTGTTTCCCCAACATAATGCCGCATTGTTTTGTGGTATGAATCCTGTTTGTGATGTTTCCCCAACATAATGCCGCAATGTTTTGTGTTATGAATCCTGTTTGTGGTGTTTCCCCAACATGATGCCGCATTGTTTCCCTCCTTTATTAAAAGGCTTTTGCTACACTCAGACTCTGTGCTTGCGAGAGGGGAAGTATTGCCTCTTAGAGGCGCCCGGGGGGTGGTATGTAATTGTCCCAGGTCACTGGGCGGGGGCTCGAGCCGGTTTTGTGTTGTGTTATTGAAACAGAACCCCTAGATACTGAACCCGGCCCTTGTTGCTGCCAACTCTGACGGGCAGAAGGGTTACACATACCTCCCTTTTGGGGGGGGTCACCTTTAAGATGGTTTCTGCAGCAAGCACCTAATCACTGCTGCTTTAAGGGGGAAGGAAATTGAGGCTTGGTGAGGGGATGGGGGGCAGAGGGGTGCACTAGCAATTCCCACCAGTAGTGGATCCAAGCTCTCCCCACAACTTTCCGCAGTTTGGAGGGGCTGTTCTTCAGGTGGCTGAGTGAAGCTAACTCAGTGCGCATCCAGGCGCTTCCTGAGGGAGAGTGGGTGAATCTGGCGTAGAAGGGTAATGGTGCTTACCCTTCCTGCTCTCAGCCAGTGCCAGGCTGCCACAGGCCCTGCTAGTGTAGCCACAGAGCAGACGGAGAGCTCATCACAGTCAGAAGTGCCACGCTGGATTTCCAGCTAAAAACTGCTGGGCTCACCCTGGGAGCATTCCCAACCGAGAAGATTCATAACCTGCAAGGCCAGAAGGGACCATTGTGTTCATCTAGTCTGCCCTGTATACCACAGGCCAGAGAACTGCCCAAAATAATTCCGAGGGCAGATTTTTTAGAAAAACACCCAAACTTGGTTGAAAATTGCCTGTGATGGAGAATCCATCATAACCCTGGGAATTGTTGCAATGGTTAATTATTCTCACTGTTAAACGTTCACACCTTATTTCCAGTCTGAAATTGTCTTCTTTCAACTTCCAGTCACAGGATAATTTTAGACCTTTCTCTGCTAGATTGAAGAGCCTGTTATTAAATATTTGTTCCCTTGGTAGGTACTTACAGACTGTGATCAAGTCACCCCTTACCCATCTCTTTGGTAAACTAAATAGGTTGAGCACCTTGAGTCTATCACCATAAGGCAGATTTTCTAATCATTTAATCATTCTTGTTGCTCTTCTCTGACCCCTCTCCAGTTTATCAACATCCCTTGTGAATTGTGGGCACCAGAACTGGACACAGGATCCCAGCAACGGTCGCACCAGTGCCAAATACAGAGGTAAAATCCTACTCGAGAGTCCCCTGTTTATTCAGCCAAGGATCGCATCAGCCCTTTTGGCCACAGCATCGCACTGAGAGCCCATGTTCAGCTGATTCTCCACCATGACCCCCAAATCTTTTTCAGAGTCGCTGCTTCCCAGGAGAGAGTCCCCTATTCTGTACGTGTGGCCTGCATTCTTTGTTCCTAGTTGTATGCATTTGCATTTAGCTGTATTAAACTGACACAGCCCAGGGATCAACACTGCTGTGAATCAGATTCATGATAGGCTGCCCATTCAAACGCCGCCACCCACTAGCCACCTAGCGCTCACTGGCACGTGGGCCCGAATATGTTGTTGTTCAGCAGAAGATGGGCGTGGGCAGCTTAGGAGAGGTGTGTCACTCTCCCGGAGGTGCGCATCTACTGGGTGTAGCTCTTGGGAATTGGTCCTGCTTTGAGCAGTGGGATGGACTAGATGACCTCCTGAGGTCCCTTCCAACCCTGATATTCTATGATTCTATGATCCCTTGCCAACAGGTTCACAGTGCAGAAGGGACAGGTGCCTTGCCGTGTCTCCTCCAAAGGCTGGTGATGGGGCCTGAGGACAAAGGTAACCCAAGCTAGAGGAGGTCATGGGATTGTAGCACACCTCACCCCATACCCCCCTCCTACCACTGATCCCTGCTTGGGTGTGCCAGCACCTGGCAATTCCTGTTACTTAACTGGAATTCCTGCATCCTCTGCTCTTGTTTACTTCTAATTAAAGACGTGTCTTTGTTACCTCTTCATTCTGCCCCCTTCCCATCTCCGCCCCCTCCCCATCTCTCTCTAATCCAACACTAAAAAAAAACCGAGGAGTCCTTGTGGCACCTTAGAGACTAACAAATTTCCCTAAGGTGCCACAAGGACTCGGTTTTTTTGCTGATAGAGACTAACATGGCTACCACTGAAACCTGTCATAATCCAACACTGGGGAGTTCCCTAGGGCACTTTCCCCTAGTGTCCCAGCCTCCTGCTCGGCCATGCTATCTGCTACAGGTACCAAGGTGACGGAGGGGGGGAGGACGGGGGAAGGACACAGGGACTGTCAGGGGAAGAGATATCTAAGCCACTGATGCATGGAGTAAGATTTAGATACTTTGTCCACCACAGGGCTCCCAGGGGTGACCATTGAAACAGGCTTGCAGTGAAGAGATGTGTGGTTGCTAAGCCGCCTGTACCCAGCACTGAAAAGGAGATCCAGGGTGGGCTGGAGCCAAGCCAGAAACCCCCTGGAACAGTGGTTCCCAAACTTGAACAACTCGTGAACCCCTTTCACGAAAATATCAAATCTTGCAAATTCCCTCCTAATAATGAATATTTCCAGGGATTTTTCTCCCTTACCTGAGTTGTAAATTATAGAAGCAGTGATCTTGAAATAAACAAATGATTTATGACACGCTTATTACACACTATTTATTATTTCATTATTATTAATTTTATTACATTATGAAAACGGCAACACTCTTCCAAGATTTCACTCTTGTGGCTCATATCCCTTCGATTAAGCCTCCTACATGTTTCATCATGAAACAGCATGAAGGTATTTAAGAAGTGCCTCCCACAAGCATTCGGATCTTGAGCAGTCTAGGCAAACAACGCACGACTACAACAAAGCTTAAACTTGTTCTGCCATGTAGTCGTGGTCACGGGGTTGGAGCTGCCGGCCCCCGCGCCCCACAGGGCCTGGGGTCCCTCTGTCCGCCATTACAGAATTTTTTTCTGAGAACCCCCTGATACATTTTGCAAACCCCCAAGGGTTCACGAACCCCAGTTTGGGAACCACTGCCCTAAAATAATACTGCTGATATCAAGGCCAGATGGCCCCAAGCCAACATGAGTATCATCAACGGCACAGCTCTCAGACTTACCCCCACACAACTCATCTGGGCAACTCCAGTGCCAGGACTGACAATGGCTCAGTCAGCGCAGGCAGGGGAGCGGGGGAGCACCCTGCACATCAGTAGATCCCCAGAGTCATTTTATCCCAGGTCTCACAAGGGAGGTGGACACACGGACCTGACTTCACCATTCCCTCCACCTGAGGTCAAAGCACAGGGTATACCTATACCAGGTAGCCTGCCACCCAGAGCTGAGCCCGTGCAGGGCCAGCTCATGTGATCCAGCTGGGTCTCGGTAACACAGGAGAGGTTGGGGCACGGCCGGCGATGGATTTATTCACAATAACCAATCTGAGCAGCCGGTTTGGGACCCTGCCCCACGCTGCCCCAGGCTCCTGGGAGACGATCTCAGGCAAAAGTATTACTTCCCCATTGCTCTGATTTTTCAGAAATATAATTGCTCTGTTATACTTACCCAGTTTTTCCTACATAGTTGTACTGTGCATCATCTTTACGGTATGAAATTGCATTGAAATGAATAGGACTCGTGCTCTGTTGATTTCAAAGCTGCCCCTCTATCCATGGTAGTGTGGTGATGCCTATGCTAGTGTGACAGACCCAGACCAGTGGGGTATAGGAGTCTGGTAGAGGGCAAATATACTGGTCACTGGATGAGTAGTTTTCTGTTCCCTGAGTGACCAGAGCAGGGGCTGCACTAGAGTAATCAGGAACCTGCTAGAACCAGTTAAGGCAGGCAGGCTAATTAGGACACCTGGAGCCAATTAAGAAGAAGCTGCTAGAATCAATTAAGGCAGGCTAATCAGGGCACCTGGGTTTTAAAAAGGAGCTCACTTCAGGTTGTGGTGTGAATGTGAGGAACTGGGAGCAAGAGGTGCAAGGAGCTGAGAATGAGAGGGTGTGCTGCTGGAGGACTGAGGCGCACAAGCGTTATCAGACACCAGGAGGAAGGTCCTGTGGTGAGACTAAGGAAGGTGTTTGGAGGAGGCCATGGGGAAGTAGCCCAGGGAGTTGTAGCTGTCATGCAGCTGTTACAGGAGGCACTATAGACAGCTGCAGTCCACAGGGCCCTGGGCTGGAACCCGGAGTAGAGGGCGGGCCTGGGTTCCCCCCAAAACCTCCCAATTGACCTGGACTGTGGGTTCTCCCAGAGGGGAAGGTCTCTGGGCTGTTCCCCAACCCACATGGTGAATCTCTGAGGCAAGAAAATCCGCCAATAAGCGCAGGACCCACCAAGATAGAGGAGGAACTTTGTCACAGCTAGGCATTCAGGGTTAAACAGCTCTGCTCTATCACGTACCTAGTTGAGGTTTGTACTCTGATTTCAGCACACAGTGCTAGTATAACAGTGTTACCATTAATATGTTCCCTACAGTCCATGGGGTTTTGGGGGTTGGACTAGATGACCTCCTGAGGTCCCTTCCAACCTTGATATTCTATGAAAGAACATATAATACCTGGCCCATGTCTGCAGCTGATGGCCAGGTGATAGTTCCCTGAGGGACATGACATCATAGATTGACAGCTGTCCAGGGTGCTGCATGGCTGAGCTGGAGAGGTCGCAAGAAGTGAGGTGCAGTGCTGTACTGTCCTCGGCTATGGGCTGGCGGAAAAATCCTGGAGAAGGAACCTGTGGGGGTGTGGGGAAGAAGTCGGAGGAAAGGGGAGAAGGGGGGATGAGAATCCATAGGGAAGGGGGAGAAGGGACAAGACAGGGAAACTTGGGGGGAGGAGGGACGTGAGAGGAGAGCCTTGGGAGTGGGGAACGACTGTGAGAGGGGAACTTGGCGGGAGTGGGAGTCTGGTGAGAAGAACCCCTAGGGGAGGTGGGGATATTTGGGGGGACAATGTTTAGTTTTTCCAGAAGCCCCAGCTCCTGGAGTCCTGTTAACACCGGAGAATCTCAGCTTTCATGCCAAAGAATAAAAGTTTTAGCCCTCCTGTTTGCCGAGGGTTGTGTCAAGACACCCCTGCCACGTGCCTGAGCACTGGAGTCATGCCGGCCGGAGAGCGCAGAGTGGTGTCTGTGGGTCAGGGTTAGCCGGCTAGGTCTGGATTCCACAGGCACAAAAGACACTGTTGTCTTTAAAAGGGGAAAGTCTCTTACCCAGCACAAAAGCAGCCGAGTAAATGGCTGAGAGCTGGGGAACTAACAACAGCTGCACTTGAAAGGGGAACTGGTGGCAGAGACACGAAGCAGGGGGGTGAGCCAGTAGCAATGCTCCTGCACACTCACCCCTTGGCAGGTGCATGCTACTTCCTCTTCCTTGCCAGCTCCTCACATCATCGGCACCGACTGCGGCTCTGGGACGGCAATGCCAGCGTCCCTGCCATAGGGAACCATACCTTCATGGGTTAATCAAAGCACACCGGTGGCAGGAGAGAGACAACCCGCCCACATTCTGTGCCTGCAGCTGGAAACGAAACTTAAAGAGTCACAGGGAGCCGCCTGGAGTTACCACAAGCAGCAGCGTTGGACAAGGTCAGCATGGCTTTCCAGCAGCCTATTCTGAACCCGGTGAGTGAGGCTAGGTGGGAGCTGAACACCTGGAGATGCACGCGGCCTTCTCTGCAGGAGACATCTGTCAGGGCTAGGGTGACCACATAGCAAGTGTGAAAAATCGGGACGGATGGGAGAGGGGGAATAGGGTCCGGTGTGGGGGGAAAATAGGGCCCTATATAAGACAAAGCCCCTAATATCGGGATGGTCCAGATAATATCTATCTGGACATAATATCAGGATGATCCAGATAATATTGGGACATATTTCTATCGGGTGGATAGAAAGCTGGCTAGATTGTCGGGCTCAACGGGTAGTGATCAATGGCTCGATGTCTAGTTGGCAGCCGCTATCAAGCGGAGTGCCCCAGGGGTCGGTCCTGGGGCCGCTTTGGTTCAACATCTTTATTAGTGATCTGGATGACGGGATGGATTGCACCCTCAGCAAGTTCACAGATGACACTAAGCTGGGGGGAGAAGTAGATATGCTGGAGGGTACGGATAGGGTCCAGAGTGGCCTAGACAAATTGGAGGATTGGGCCAAAAGAATTCTGATGAGGTTCAACAAGGACAAGTGCAGAGTCCTGCACTTAGGAAGGAAGAATCCTATCACTGCTACAGGCTGGGGACCGACTGGCTAAGCAGCAGTTCTGCAGAAAAGGACCTGGGGATTACAGTGGACGAGAAGCTGGATATGAGTCAGTAGTGAGCCCTTGTTGCCAAGACGGCCAACGGCATTTTGGGCTGCATTAGTAGGAGCATTGCCAGCCGATCGAGGGAAGTGATTATTCAGCACTGGTGAGGCCACACCTGGAGTATTGCTTCCAGTTTTGGTCCCCCCACTACAGAAGGGATGTGGACAAATTGGAGAGAGTCCAGCGGAGGGCAACGAAAATGATTAGGGGGCTGGAGCACATAACTTACGAGGAGAGGCTGAGGGAACTGGGCTTGTTTAGTCTGCAGAAGAGAAGAGTGAGGGGGGATTTGATAGCTGCCTTCAGCTACCTGAAGGGGGTTCCAAAGAGGATGGATCTAGGTTGTTCTCAGTGGTGGCAGATGACAGAACAAGGAGCAATGGTCTCAAGTTGCAGTGGGGGAGGTCTAGGTTGGATATTAGGAAACACTATTTCACTAGGAGGGTGGTGAAGCACTGGAATGGGTTCCCTAGGGAGGTGGTGGAATCTCCTTCCTTAGAGGTTTTTAAGGCCCAGCCTGACAAAGCCCTGGCTGGGATGATTTAGTTGGGGTTGGTCCTGCTTTGAGCAGGGGGTTGGACTAGACACCTCCTGAGGTCTCTTCCAACCCTAATATTCTGTGGTTCTATGATCTGGTCACCCAGTCAGGGCCCCAACAGAGAGAAACTCCCCAGACGCAATGGCCCAATACTGGGAGACACAGCAGAACGCCTGCAGTAGGGCCCTGTGAAAATTACTACCCCCCACTGGCCAGTGCAGGGCTTGTGCAGCTGGGGGCATGGGACTAGTGTACGATTCCTCTGCTGCCCTTAAAACTGTGGGGTGGTTTCTTCCAGATTGTCCCCTTTTCTGGACCCATCTTTGGAGGCCTGAGTGAAGGGAAGATGGTGTTAATCCAAGGAATAGTTCAACCCTTCGTGAAAAGGTTGGTGCTATTTTCCCCATCCTGTGCTGCGTCTCACCCCCTTCCCCCACCAGCACTCCATCTGGACTCTGCTCAACCACACCCCTGTGCTATCAGCACACAACAGCTCTCCACTATCCCTCCCTCCTCACTCACCAAGTCCCCCTCACCTCCTTCACCGTCCCACTAACTCTGAGCTGTCCTTACGGTCATCCTCCACCAGCACGGCTTCTCCACCAGGCTCCTCCTGGCTGCTGTTATGGGTCATCCCCTCCACTGGCCCCTCTCTCTCCCCAATCTCCTCTCTCTTCCTGGCTCCTTTCCCTCCCGCTTAGCTGCACAAGGCATGACTCTATTCCCCATGCTAAACCACCTCCCCTGAATCACCTGCCTCTCAACAAACTCCTCAGCTCTCACTCCTCCACCATGGTTTCTACTCCCACTGCCCCAGCTCTCTGCAAAGGACTATGGGTCACTGTGAAACCCAGCTTCCAGAGCAATGCAGCGGCTGAGAGGGTGAAGGTGTTCCTTGGAGGTACGAACAGGGGAAGAGGAAGCAAAGAGGTGCTGTCATCTCTATATGGCAGTGATGAGACCCTCACTGGGTACCAGGACCAGCTTGGTGTCCACACTTCAAACAGGTTGACTCACAGTTTCAGGACTTTAAGGCCAGAAGGGACCATTACATCATCTAGTCTGACCTCATGTGTAGTACAGGCCATCGCATTTCACCCAGTTACCCCTGCATTGAGCCCAATCATTTGCATTTGCTAAAGCACCTTCCTGAAAGGCAGCCAGTCTGGGTCTGAAGACATCAAGAGATGAGAATCCACCACTTCCCAGGACTTTCTTCCGATGGTTAATCAGCCATTTGACCGTAATTTCTAATTTTACATTAGTCTGGCTTCAGCTTCCATCCACTGGTTTTTGTTCGGCCTTTCTCCACTTGGTCAAAGAGCCCTCTAGTAGCCGGTATTTTCTCGTTGTGAAGGTGCTTGTGTAACGTCAACAGACCCTGGTCGTCGGCGGGCAGGATTGAACCAGGGCCCTCTGTAGTTTAATGCATGAGTCTCCACTGCATGAGCCAAAAGCCAACTGGCTGTTAGCTAAGGCTGCAGAGTAAACTCATTAATCTCTCTCTTTCTCTCTAAGTGGTCTCGGTGCCACTAGATATACTGAACACCACACCCAGGAGGGGTGTGGGTTACACTTGTGCACTGTCACCAAGTCACCTTTTGATCCTTTGTGATCAGACAGATTGAGCTCCTTCAGTCTCTTCTTGCCAGGCATTTTCTCCAGCCGTTAAATCATGTTTGTGTCTCTTTTCTGCACTTTCTCCAATTTCCACCGTCCTTTTTACCATGTGGCAACCAGAATGAGGCGCAGTCTCCGGTATCCATCTCACCAGTGCCAATGTTGACAGAAAGGGAAGGTTCAGAAAAGAGTGACAAGGACAATCCAAGGACAAGCTGCCGCACAGGGCAGGACTAAGGGAACTCAGTTTATTTAGTTGCTCCCAGAGAAAGCAAACAGGTGACTTGATCACGGCGCACAGATGACGAAAGTCTCTTTAATTTCACAAAGGCAGAACAAGGTCCAGTGGCTGCAAGGTGAAGTGAGACAAATCTAGGCTGGAAATAAGGAACTAATTTTTAATAGTGATGAGAATTAACCATTGGAACAATTTACTATACGCACGTGCAAACACACACACACACACACACACACACACACACACACACACACACACATGCTAGCCCTCCTTTGCCCCCCCATGAGCCCCATGCCCCCTCCCCCCATTGAGGCAGGGCTGCCCCCATGGGCTCCATGCCCCTTTCCCCCATAGGCCTTATTCCCCCTCCCCCTTAGGCAGGGCTGCCCCATGACTCCCATCCTTCCTCCCTCACCTCACCCGAAGCAGTGCCTCTCCTACAGTCCCATCCACCCTGCCCCCTCCACAATGTGGCGCCATCCACACCCTCCGTTGCTCCCCCCACAAGGCGGGGGCTGCCCCGTGACACTTTCTTCTGCACACTTCCCTGAAGAAAGGCCCCTTCCATTGTCCCTCTGCCCTACCCCCAGAGCCCTATCCCAAGCCTACCTGCCCCACATGGCCCCTTCTCTACCCCACCCCCATAGCCCCATGCTCCCTCTGTCCCACCATAGTCCCGTCCCCCACAATGGTGGGCAGCCCCCCCCGTCCCCTACCCTTTGCACAGGCAGCCCCCCATTTCCCCTTTCTGGTGTGGACAGCCCCCATGCCCACTCCCTGTCAAGAGCAGCCCTCATATCCCCACACCCGGCTCTGGAAGCCCCTTCCCTGCCCCCTAACATAGGAAGCCCCCATGCTCCCTCCCTGCCAGGGGCAGCCCCCCTGCACTCTGGCACAGTCAGGGCCTATTCTCCCCTTCTGGTGCCGTTAGCCCCCATTCCTCCTGTGATGGGTTCCCCCCAGGGTGCCACCTGGAACTGGGGTACCTCTGAGCCCCCTGACCCACCAGCCTGGGCTCCCTTTTACACGGCACTACAAAGCCTTCCAGCCTGCACTTTCACCCTCATACACACAGGTAGGGACACACCCAGCTGCGGTTACATGCAGGCTCTCTGACCAGCCCCTGCATGGGAAAGCTACTCCCAGCTCCTTACCCCCCCCCCCCCCCGGAGTATAAACACAAAATGATATCATCTCGTGCTGCACAGGGAACTCCTACAATTCACCCCCTTCCTCAATGTGGAGAGAAATATGCAAAAGCCTTTTGCCCCTGAGTTATGATTTACACGCACTGGTTTAGATCAGTGGTCTCCAAACTTCTTTGATCGCGCACCTCTATCAGTAAAAAATTTTTGAGCACGCACCTCCTGCCGCGCCGAAGCAGAAAAAAAAGCCGCTCGGACTCCCGCGCCCGACTGCCGAAGCAAAAAAAAAAAAGTGCTCCTCCTGCTGTGCACCCCCAAACATCCTCTTGCGCACCCCCTGGGGTGCACGCTCCCCTCTTTGGAGACCACTGGTTTAGATAAAGCAAAAATAAATGTATTAACTACAAAAGATAGATTTTAAGTGATAGCAAACAGATCAAAGCAGATGACCTAGCAAATAAATAAATAAAAAAAAGCAAACTAAACTTAATATACGAAATAGATTGGATATGAATTAGCAGATTCTCACCCTAAGAGATGATACAAGCAGGCTGCAGATTCTTAAGGGGTAAACTGCATTTGCTTTACAGCTTGGAACCCCCCAGGTGTTCCATTCACAGGCTAAAAATCCCATTAAATTACAGAGATATCTCCTAGAACTGGAAGGGACCTTGGGGTCATCAAGTCTAGCCCCCTACCTTCACTAGCAGGACCAAGTACTGATTTTATGCCAGATCCCTAAGTGGCCCCCTCAAGGATTGAACTCACAACCCTGGGTTTAGCAGGCCAATGCTCAAACCACTGAGCTATCCCTCCAGCACTTCCCCCAATTCAGTCTTTGTTCCTCAAGTGTTTCCAGGAGTCTTCTTGTGTGGGGAGTGAATGAGACCACTCCCTGCCTTATACAGCTTTTGCATATGGAGGGGATCCTTTGTTCCCAAAGCTTGGTTCCCAGACCAGTCTATGGAAAAACACTGACATTCCCAGATGGAGTCTAGAGACATGTGGTCTCATCACATATCCTTGTAGAGTCCTAGCAGCCGTTACACAGAGGCTGTCTGTAGTTCTCAGGAAGGCTCCCCAGGTGGGAGAAAAGCTTCCCCTAAGGCCTATTGTTTTTTTCCTAATGGCTCGTTGCCCTGAATAGACCCTTCCCCACCCACTATCTAGACTGAAAGCATCTTGTCTAGTGGATGTTACCCAGGTGTAACTACATTTGAAATACAGATACAGAGTCAATATTCATCACGAGTCTAAAAGTGACACATGCACACAAATAGGATAATCCTATTCAGCAAATCATAACCTTCTCAATGACATCTCACATGATTAACTTGCATAAAATACATTATGATTATGTCCTAATCATATCACTGTGAAGAATACGGGGTGCAGTGTCACCTCCCCCTCCTGGCACGGGCAGCCCAGGTCACACCATCTCGTTCTGTTTCAGTTTTGGGGTGAACCTGCGGTGCGGGAATGGGGACATCGCCTTCCACTTTAATCCGCGTTTCAATGAGGGCCGCCCGGTGGTTGTATGCAACACCCAGCAGAACGGCTGTTGGGGGGCGGAGGAAAGGACCTACCACTTGCCCTTCCAGCAGGGCATCTACTTCGAAGTGATCATCAACGTCAAGGGCCACTGCTATCAGGTGAGCACACGGACGGCAGCCGGGGTGGATACTCTGCGGCTGGCAGCTGCACCATGGCCCATCAAGGGACACTAGCTCCACAGGGGTGATGGAGGGGAAGCAGGTCCCCTTGCTGGGACAGGACACATCAGCGAGTACCAGTCTGTGGCCTTGAGGGGAGGCCAGTCCAGACCAGTCTGTGCTTCTGGGGTGCCTTGGTGGTGCCACTACATGCAGGGGAGGCAGGTTTGTATAATTTTGGTGGTGCCTAAGGCTCTGAGAGGGAGTTTGGGTGGGGGTTTGGGCTGGGGCAGGGGGTTGGGGTGCAGGAGGGGGCGCAGGGGGCGGGCTCTGGGAGGGAGTTAGGGTGCAGGGTCTGGGCTG
>NW_020664868.1:5372925-5388292 GCF_002925995.2 Terrapene triunguis | reverse complement strand
GGGGACGCTCCAGGGGGAGTGCGCGGGGGCGGCAGGCGGGGTCGGGGGGGACGTTCCAGGGGAGGCGCGTGGGGGCGGCAGGTGGGGCTGGGGGTGATGCTCCAGGGGAGGCGGGCCCCTTTGCTCTCATATTGGTGGAGCACCGGCACCACGGGCCCATACAACTCGCCGCCCCTGTGTAAATGCTGCTTCATGACTGGCCTCGAGATGACGCAGAGGGATGTGAGAGGGAGACAGGATCAGGCCCTAAGCATTGATGGAGTTCGGCTGATACCGTGTTTGGGGGAGAGACTTGCAGGAAGGGCTCGCCACTGAGGTCTGTCTCTGCAGCCCTGCTGAAGGTGGGGCTAAGTCTTCCTCTGTCACAAGGGGGAGATTTCCAAAGGCCCCAGTCACAAGGTGGCTGCCCTCTTATGGGAGGGTCCCAGCTCCATGTGGGCAGCGTGTGACTCCTGCATTTGGAGAGGCTGGGCGTGAGCACTGGAAGCTCCCTAGAAGTAGGGAGGGTACCAGTGCCTGGTCCCTGGCCCCCCACCCCTCTCCTCCCTGAGGCCCATCCCTGCTCAGCCTCTTCACCCTGGAGGGGGGGCACCAGCTAACGGGGAGGACACATGACCTCCCCTCATGTCTCCTCCCTGTGCCCCCTTCCCACCCCATGTTACCTCCAGGAGCGGGGGGGCTCTTTCCTGCCTCTGCGCCAGCTCCCCCTGGCGTGTTTGGCTGCCCTCCCTGGCAGGCAGGCCTGGGCAGGGAGCGGGCCGGAGCTGTTCCCAGTCACTGCTCCATACAGCGTAGCCAGCTGCGTGGGAGAGAGCCTGGCTGGGGTGGGACGGCAGCGGCAGCCCACTCCCTGCCTGGACTCAGCTTCCAGGGACACTGGCTCACTCTGAGCATGCTGGGAGAATGGGGGCAGGGAGGGGGGGCACACTCGGGAAGCAGAGGCAAATTAAGGTTGCCTGGGGCCTTGAGCCAGCGTGAGTGGGGTGGCCCCTCCCCACCCCTTCTGCCTGCAGCCCCGCCCACTGCCCCAGCCCTTTCTGCCCCTTTCCTGGGGCCCACCCGTTCCACCCAGGATCCACCCACCCCACTGCAGTCCCCTGTTCATTCCTCCTCCCTCCCCTGCGGCCCCAAGACCAGAGAAGCTCTGTCCCCATGCCACAGGGCGCAGCGGGGAGTGAGAGCTCCTCCAGTCCCAGTGCCACAGCGGGGGGCTGGGTGCTGGGGCTTCCCCTACCACACCGCAGCTTCTGCTGGGACACTGGGGCTACGGTGCTTGTGGGATGGGTTTTGCACACCCATGAGGGCCGAAGCTGTGTCCAGCTCAACATTAAGTGCAGATCAGGCCTCAGTGCGCAGTGGAGCTGAGGCAGCAGCACCATGGGGACCTTTTCATACACTGATTCCCAAACTCGGAGCAGCCTAGAGCCTTCAAAAAGGGGAGCCTGTGACAGCAGGGCCCAGTAATCTACCCAAGAGAACTCATGGGACATGTGCCAATAGAATTGTTGTAGGCAAATTAGCTGTAGAGGAAGGGTGGGGATAGATTGAGTTACTGCTGTCATAATGGCCCTACTTGAGTTATCTGAGCCTGTTTGCAGCCTATATAACCATAACAATTATGTAACCCTTCTGCCTGTCAGAGTTGGCAGCAACAAGGACCGGATTCAGTATCTAGGGGTTCTGTTTTAATAACACAATGCAAAACCGGCTGGAGACCCCACCCAGTGACCTGGGACAATTACATACCACCCTCCCCCCCCCCCGCCCCCCGGGCGCCTCTAAGAGGCAATACTTCCCCTCTCACGAGCACAGAGTCTGAGTGTAGCAAAAGCCTTTTAATAAAGGAGGGAAACAATGTGGCATTTTGTTGGGGAAACACCACAACAGGATTCATAACACAAACCATGAGCAAAAGACCCACCCCCAAGTAAGTTTGTCAGTGTCCTTTTCCCCTCGGGGTCTTAAGTCCAGCAACCCAACAGTCACCCCACCCACAGCTTCTGTCCTTGATCAGTGCAGCCCCCAGAATTCAGAAGTTCCTCTGCAGAGTTTACCCCCCCCGCCTGGGTGGAAGTAGGGGGAGATACGGGGGCATCTTACATGGTCTACTGCTCAGGTCAACAGCCAATTGCCACACCTCTCCATGGGGTTCTGCTGCAGTCTTCACTACCAGCTGCTCCTCCCACCTGGCCACTCTTCTCCACTAGCCACCCTGCTGGGCACTCCTCTCTGCTAGCCACTCACCAATATGGTTTCAGCTCCCCCCTTAACACAGCTCTCAGTGATTTCAGCTATCAGCAAGGTAGCCCCAGTACTAATACACTCAGACCACACATACCTGTCCCCAGCCTCTCTCAGTTCACTGGGCTTTGGAACCCATGTCCCTTGCCTAGCGAGTGCTGCTTAGTTGAGGGTGAGTCCCTCCGTCATAAACTACCCAGTTCTACTGTCCTTGATTCCATAACTAGGATAACAACAGTTTATTACTCCTGCCCTGATAACAAAGAGACTGGGGGTCCCACAGCAGCCAAAGTGACCATTTGGGCAAGCAGTCCATCATGCTAGGCAGGGTGGGTGTGCCCATGCAAACGAGATCAGCCCCTGAAGTCCTTTTCCACAACTCACCACCAGATGTCAGGGTAGAGCTCATTCTGATCTGCTTACATCTAAATACAAAAATTATTAATCACTTAGCTAAATAACATCATAATTTCTTCAAATTTAGCCTGGGCACAAGAGGTCTAGTAATGTTAACTATGTGGAAAGTTTGAGGTTTCATCTATCCGGGAGGTTATCGAGATCATTCTGGACAAAGAAAAGACTGACACTGGGTGCTAAATTTCTTAAAGGATCCAGTTTTTAACTAATTTTAACTCATAAACTAATTAATGGATGTACTTGTAAATCTTCAGACAATCCATTCAGTGCCCAGTGAGTGAGTGCTGTCAGTTTGAGGAGGACGTGCTGTATTTTTCATATAAAACAAAGAGGTTGAATCCCTGATTTAAGTGCAAAATGCAATTCAGGCTGAACTGTGGAGTCAGGACCAGCACTTCCAAGACAAGGCACTCTTGAACTGACACTGGGGATTGCACTGGTGGATCTAAATCAGTTTCTAAACCGCTGTAGCTCAATTGGTACAATTTCCTTGTGTAGACAAGACCTAAATCCATGGCCTCATTCTCCTTTTGCACTAGTGTAATCTCTGTAGCCTCCTTGGCGTTACTTCCAGTTTACACGGAGGTAGCGGAAAGCAGAGTCAAGCTCTACGAGTCAGTGGAGTATTACCCTGGTGTCACTGGCAACAGAATCTAGCTCTGTCGGCAATGAATGTTTCCGCTCATGTCAAACAGGGATGCACAGAACCTGGTTAACTTTCATGCAGAGACTGCAGTCACTTGGAGGCTCCTCCTCAGACAGGCCCAGACACCAGTGGACAGGAGAGTTCAGCTTTTATGGTGCTGAACATTTTTTCAGCCAAACTAAAAGTCATTGAATAGACTTTGCTGAAACTTTCCAAAACGTTTCCCCTTGTGCTGAGTGTAGCTGGGGAGACTTCAGTCGCAGAAGAGACATTCCCCCTTGGGCTGAGTGCAGCCGAGGATGTTTCGGCCCCAGAGGAGACATTTTCAGGAAGCTGTGAGCAAGTGAGAGCAGGGAAGCCCTGCATTCTTGCAATATTGGGTGTTTTTCTTAAAGCCCCTGCTCCTGGAGTCATGTGATTACATCAGACTCTCAGCTTTCATTAAAAAAAAAGGAAATTTTCAGCTCCCATGGCTGTGGACAAAAGTTTGAAAATGTGATCCCAAAAGACCGGAAACCCAGAAGGCAAATAGACAGAGTCCATAATTCTTTATATTTAGGACAATCTCATGATTTGATGGGACGTGACTCATAATTTGTGAACACTGGGGTTGGCGATATTGCAGCCCTGATGTGATCTTAACTAGAGCAAAGGCTCCCCCACTGTGCATCTGCTCCCGCACATCTTCTCCCCCACATCTTCTCACTTCTCCTAGCACAGTCCTCACCCATCCCTCCCTCTGCTCTTTCCCTAGGTCTCTGTGAATGGTCAGCACTTCCTGGAGTACAGACACCGCCTTCCCCTTCATACTGTCCAGATCCTGGAGATCAAAGGGGACGTGACTGTGAACTGCATCAACTTCACAAGCCCCAGTGTGAGTATCTGCTCTGGCCTTGTTAGCACCAGTTCCACTGCTCAGGCCGGAAGCCCAGTGGCAAGGGACGTTGTGTTAACAGACCTCTCAACTGTCCCAGGTTTCGCTGGACTGTCCTGCTTGACCCCCAAAAGCCCCATCCTGGCTAAAGGAGAACATTTTGCACATTCAGGGCGACCTATGAGAGGAGAGGGGAGAAAGGGGCCGTTTGCCACTGGTCCCTTATTTGAGAGGGCCCCCAAACAGAGTGGCATTGTGACACAGGGTCACAGCCCACTCAGGTTTGGCCTGGCCGCCTCTCTGTCTATGGCTGGCTGGGCCATATCTGAGTGACCCCGTGCATTAGGTCACAACACCAATCAAATCTGGCCCCTCCATCTACAGAGAGGCAGATGGGCCAAACCTGAGCGTCGCTGTGTCTCGCTTTAGCACTTGAAATATTGGGAGGCATGTGTTCATGCAGGGCAAGGAAAGCCAGAGGAAATTGGGATGTTGTTCCATGGGAGCCCCCTCTACTGCACCCAGCAGGAGACACCACTCAGGAACTTGGGTGTGACTAATGTCTTGACCTCCAATGGTGCCTCCAATGTCCAGGCCCACAGTGACTGGCCACTCAGGCATAGGCACTGACTCCCTGGGTGCTCCAGGGCTGGAGCACCCATGGGGAAAAATTGGTGGGTGCTTGTTTAGTCTGCAGAAGAGAAGAAGGAGGGGGGATTTGATAGCAGCCTTCAACTACCTGAAGGGGGGTTCCAAGGAGGATGGAGCTCGGCTGTTCTCAGTAGTGGCAGATGACAGAACAAGAAGTAATGGTCTCAAGTTGCAGTGGGGGAGGTCTAGGTTAGATATTAGGAAAAATTATTTCACTAGGAGGGCGGTGAAGCACTGGAATGGGTTACCTAGGGAGGTGGTGGAATCTGCAGTCTTAGAGGTTTTTAAGGCTTGGCTTGACAAAGCCCTGGCTGGGAAGATTTAGTTGGGGTTGGTCCTGCTTTGAGCAGGGGGTTGGACTAGATGACCTCCTGAGGTCTGTTCTAACCCTAATCTTCTATGATTCTATGGTTTACCTTAATGTATTTTTTTGGGTTTACGAGCCGCAAGGGCAGGCAGCCCCTGCTTATAGAATTCACTCCAGCAGTGTAAGTACAACTCTTCCATTCCCATGTTCTGCTAACTTAGGAGGGGATGTGTATCTAAAGAGCAGATGCTCAGATCATCCTAGAAAAGTGAGCTGGAAAAGCTCCAGGAGACATCAGGGGCCAAAATGGTTGTCTCTGGCCATGGTAGCCGGCACAATACCCGACATGTCCCCCTGCTGCATCAGCATGGGAGTAGTGGACTGGGTCCAACTGTCCCCCTGTGTATGAGACATTTGAACAGGGTTTGCCTCCCGCTGCCCGAGTCCTGTCGGGCTGAGACGGCTTCCTCTCCTGGGCAAAGGCTACGAGACCAAAGAAGCCAGAAAAGTAAGTGAGGAGTGTTTTGTCTTCCTCCACCCCCGTGGCACTGCCTCTGTGTAGGCTGCAGGCTCCGCAGGACAGGGCCCTGCTTTATACCTGAACTAAGCACGCTTTTGGCTGCTCTACGAATGCCCCAGTCACCTGGATGGGAAGCGTCATGCTGCTGAGACCCCTGCAGCCTATCAGAATGGAGCAGCCACACAGCTCACCAGAGTGACACCCCAAGACCTCGCTTCTCAACATCCTTTCTGAAAGGGGAAGACACCTGAAGGTCCAGTTCTCTGCAGGAATCATTTGTCTGGGCCTCTCATTTTGGGGCTTCGTCCCACGTCTGGGTCTTGGTGGGGCGAGAGGTCCAGCTTCTGCTTTGTCGCCAAGCGAAGGGGTGTTTAATTCTGATGACGTCATGCAGGCAGGGGAGTTTTAGCTGCCGAAGCTCAGATCACAGGTGCTGTGCTTACCTGGCCTTTCTGTCCTTGCAGATCTCCAATGTGTTTGCCCAGCCAGTCTACGGGGCTCCAGCTCCCACAGTGAGTATTTTGCTGCAGATGAAACACATCCATCATACACAGACTTTGACAAGACCCTGGGATGGGAGGGGGCAGGATAGGGAGGGAAACCCAGTAGGGTAACATCATCCCTGGCATATTATACAGAAGCGCCAGGTGAGGCTGCAGAGGTGTGGGGTACGCACACTATGCTTCAAGGACTCCTGTGTGGAGAGGGCCATGAAGAAAAGCCTGCTTGGCTCCAAATCCCAGATCTGAAGAATCCCAATGCCCTGGGTGGTGCAGTAGCTGGTGGCCTGTGGCTCGAGCAGCCATGGGCTTGCAGAATGTGCAGACGGAGAGGGCACGCAGATTTAAACTAGGGAGCAATTTGGGAAATCCGAGTTCAGCAAATCACTGGGAGCAGATGGAGCTAACAGAGGGTCCTGTGTGAAAGAGCAGAGACACTGGCCAGGATTTACAGGCACTGTGACCAGATAAAGAGCGGCTGCTCCTGAGGTTGGACAGCTGCTAACATGGAACTCTCTCTTCTTCCACTCATTTGCACCTGCCTACTTTTATATGCCGCTGAGCTTAGTCCCACATTTCCTTGTGTCCCACACAAACTTGATGTTTCATTTCAGCTGACTGAGGGCATAAAATTATACAGTTAATGCAGTCACGTTCTTCACTCTTAAGACTTTGTCAGACATCTCATAATACTTTTTATACACTACAATTGACTTGTGGAACTCATTGCCACATGATATCACCAAGAGACGTAGAAAAAGATGGGACACTTATATGGATGATGAGACCATTCAGGATTAAATTCTGGTTGGACTGAAGTCTGTGGCAAAAATCCCATTGAATTATGGGACCAGAATTTCACCCCAACATTGTGTTAGAGAGAATAAAAAATATGAGACATAAAGCCTCCTGCTTTGGGGCATAAGCTAACCAGTAACTGGTAGGGTTAGGATACAGACTAGATGGCCACAGGTCTGCTCTGGCATGGAAGTCCCTGTATTCCTACAGGTATGTTCCTATCTGGGTCCTGGTGGCTGGGAGTTTTAGGGCTGCTGTACTTCAGACAGAAGCAAAGGAACTGCAGAGCTGTGAGCCTCCTCCTTGTACAAGGGAGAATGACTGAGGCATTAATATTCCTTGTATGTCACAATTCTGTAGCAGACCCTGTAGAGCTGTGGATCTCCCCTGTGAAGAAATAGAAACAGATGAACAAGGAGAGAACAGTTCTACCTGGGATTTGGATATCTATGATCAATGGCATGAAACCAGCCTGCCTTCCATGAGGGAAAATAATCTGTCTCTGGTATGCTAAAGTTGTCAGGGTTCCCTCCCCACTCTGAACTCTGGGGTACAGATGTGGGGACCTGCATGAAAGACCCCCTAAGCTTATTTCTACCAGCTTAGGTTAAAAACTTCCAAGGCACAAATCCTTTCCTTGTCCTTGGACGGTATTGCTGCCACCACCAAGTGATTCAGGAAAAGGACCACTTGGGATTCCTATTTCCTCAAAATATCCCCCCAAGCCTCTTCACCCCCTTTCCTGGGGAGGCTGGAGAATAATATACCAACCAATAGGTTAACAAAGTGAGCACAGACCAGACCCTTGGGTTATTAGGACACTAAAAACCAATCAGGTTCTTAAAAGAAGAACTTTAACATAAAGAAAAAAGTAAAAGAAGCACCTCTGTAAAATCAGGATGGAAGGTAATTTTACAGGGTAATAAAAAGATTTAAAACACAGAGGATTCCCCTCTAGGCTCAACTTCAAAGTTATAAAAACAGGAATAAACCTCCCTCTTAGCCTAGGGAAAATTCACAAGCTAAAACAAAAGATAGCAAGGAAATGCGTTAGGTTATTACTTACAATTTCTGTAATTTTAGATGTATCATTTCAGTAGGAGCTGAGGGTTAGTTAAACATAAATTGAAAGGTACAGTGACTAAAGTGAAATCCCTGCAGGCTGCATGGACGCTTTTCAAAGACACCATAATAGAGGCCCAACTTAAATGTATACCCCAAATTAAAAAACACAGTAAAAGAACTAAAAAAGAGCCACTGTGGCTTAACAACCATGTAAAAGAAGCAGTGAGAGATAAAAAGGCATCTTTTAAAGAATGGAAGTCAAATCCTAGTGAGGTAAATAGAAAGGAGCATAAACAGGAGTTTGAAGAACGGCTAGCCAAAAACTCCAAAGGTAATAACAAAATGTTTTTTAAGTACATCAGAAGCAGGAAGCCTGCTAAACAACCAGTGGGGCCCCTGGACGATCGAGATACAAAAGGAGCACTTAAAGACGATAAAGTCATTGCGGTGAAACTAAAGTGATTCTTTGCTTCAGTTTTCACGGCTGAGGATGTTAGGGAGATTCCCAAACCTGAGCCGGCTTTTGTAGGTGACAAATCTGAGGAATTGTCACAGATTGAGGTGTCACTACAGGAGATTTTGGAATTAATTGATAAACTTAACAGTAACAAGTCACCGGGACCAGATGGCATTCACCCAAGAGTTCTGAAAGAACTCAAATGTGAAGTTGAGGAACTATTAACTATGGTTTGTAACCTGTCCTTTAAATCGCCTTCTGTACCCAATGACTGGAAGATAGTTAATGTAACGCCAATATTTAAAGAGGGCTCTAGAGGTGATCCCGGCAATTACAGACCGGTAAGTCTAACATCAGTTGAAACAATAGTAAAGAATAAAATTGTCAGACACATAGTAGAACATAAATTGTTGGGCAAAAGTCAACATGGTTTCTGTAAAGGGAAATCGTGTCTTACTAATCTATTAGAGTTCTTTGAAGGGGTCAACAAACATGTGGACAAGGGGGATCCAGTGGATATAGTGTACTTAGATTTCCAGAAAGACTTTGACAAGGTCCCTCACCAAAGGCTCTTACGTAAATTAAGTTGTCATGGGATAAGAGGGAAGGTCCTTTCATGGATTGAGTACTGGTTAAAAGTCAGGGAACAAAGGGTAGGAATAAATGGTAAATTCGCAGAATGGAGAGGGGTAACTAGTGGTGTTCCCCAAGGGTCAGTCCTAGGACCAATCCTATTCAATTTATTCATAAATGATCTGGAGAAAGGGGTAAAAAGTGAGGTGGCAAAGTTTGCAGATGATACTAAACTGCTCAAGATAGTTAAGTCCAAAGCAGATTGTGATGAACTTCAAAAAGATCTCACAAAACTAAGTGATTGGGCAACAAAATGGCAAATGAAATTTAATGTGGATAAATGTAAAGAAAAAAATAACCCCAACTATACATACAATATGATGGGGGCTAATTTAGCTACAATGAATCAGAAAAAAGATCTTGGAGTCATCGTGGATAGTTCTCTGAAGATGTCCACGCAGTGTGCAGCGGCATTCAAAAAAGCAAACAGGATGTTAGGAATCATTAAAAAAGGGATAGAGAATAAGACGGAGATTATCTTATTGCCCTTATATAAATCCATGGTACGCCCACATCTTGAATACTGCGTACAGATGTGGTCTCCTCATCTCAAAAAAGATATACTGGCATTAGAAAAGGTTCAGAGAAAGGCAACTAAAATGAGTAGGGGTTTGGAACGGGTCTGTGACGGAGCAGGGAGCGGGGCAGATTTGACCTGGGAAGGTTGCAGGGGGGGTTGCATTGGGGATGGGAGGCTTCCCTTGAAGGAAGCTACCTGAGCTGTAACCTGAGCCAGGAGGGGGATTGGGAGAAGTAACACCTTCTGCCTGGGAGACTGAACAAAGGAGGGAGGGGCTGCTAGGAGAGGAAGGAGTTGGTTCTTGGGAGGGCTAGGCTGGGTGGTGCAACGCAGGGAACCCCAAGCTGGGGTCTAAGCTCCCTGAACCTCCCAGAAGGGCCTAATTGAGGGGTTCTGGTCGTACCTACACGCTCTGCTTGAGACTGTGTTCTTGTCATCTAATAAACCTTCGGTTTTACTGGCTGGTTGAGAGTCACAGTCAATCTCAGGAAGAGGGGTGCGGGGCCCTGACTCCCCCATACTCCGTGACAGGGTCCCATATGAGGCGACATTAAAGAGGCTAGGACTCTTCAGCTTGGAAAAGAGGAGACTAAGGGTGGATATGATAGAGGTATATAAAATCATGAGTGATGTGGAGAAAGTAAATAAGGAAAACTTATTTACTTGTTCCCATAATACAAGAACTGGGGGCCACCAAATGAAATTAATGGCCAGCAGGTTTAAAACAAATAAAAGGAAGTTCTTCTTCACACAGCGCACAGTCAACTTGTGGAACTCCTTGCCTGAGGAGGTTGTGAAGGCTAGGACTATAACAGCGTTTAAAAGAGAACTGGATAAATTCATGGAGGTTAAGTCCATTAATGGCTATTAGACAGGATGGGTAAGGACTGGTGTCCCTAGCCTCTGTTTGTCAGAGGGTGGAGATGGATGGCAGGAGAGAGATCACTTGATCATTACCTGTTAGGTTCACGCCCTCTGGGGCACCTGGCATTGGCCACTGTCGGTAGACAGGATACTGGGCTAGATGCACCTTTGGTCTGACCCAGTACGGCCGTTCTTATGTTCTTATGTCTCTCTCTTTGTCCCAAGAGGGAACAACAAACAAAGAGAGCACAAACAAAATCTCCCCCCCCGCTCAGATTTGAAAGTATCTTATTTCCTTATTGGTCAGGTGCCAAACAGGTTATTTGAGCTTCTTAACCCCTTACAGGTAAAGGAGGGATTTTATGCTACCATTAGCTGTATGTTTATGACAAAAGTCCATTGGAAAAAAGTGAGCTAGGTGACCTGGTGGCTCCCAAGAGCTTTGGCTAAAATACCTGATAGGAGATGAAGGAAATTCGATACTCACTGTGGGGCAAAGTCATGTTGGGATTTTAACCTAGTCATGTGAGAGAGAAGCTGTCACAGCGATCGGCTGCTCCTCAAAGAGGAGAGAGAGGCTAAAATGCCCAGCAAAGGGAAGAGGCATTGAGCATGTGTCCTTTGGTGCATCCGGCTGATGAATAAGGAAGGCTGGGGGGATCAGAGAGGAGTCACTTGTTTTTCCCATCAGCAATTCAGGACCTGTCTAGGCTGGAAGGCTCTGTGATGCCTGGAACATGAGTGAAATATTGGCTGCATTAGAAAGTGGAGCGTTTGAGAGAAGAAAGGGGGTTTGATCAGACTGTTTAATACTCGGTGTCTCTGCTTTGGTTGACATACACATAACTCCAATGGCTTATGAGAACTTTGGAAAAAGGATGCAACTTCTATTCGACATGCTCGCCCCTTCAGTTACAGTGTCAGCGCTCTGGATACATGCTGGGCTGAATGTGACTTTATTCACTGAATTTTGCCCCTATTTGTTTATGATCCTCTTGAGATTTTTTTCTCTAATTTATGAAAGGATTCACTGAGTAATCTTTGGTCTGCAGCTCATCTGTGAGCTGTTTGTTTCATTGAGTAGTCAGGATACATCCGTCACACGCTCTTGTTTCTGTTCCCTGGCTGGATGGATGTAACCCCTAGAATTAGGGCTGTGTTGTGATCACTTGTAAATGCAAATACAGAATTTGCTTTTGCAAATAGTCTCTAGCATACGCTTCAAATAGGCTGTTTCCATAAGCGTCCTGGAGCTCTTGCCCACTTCTGATCTTGTTCTGGGTAAATCAACAAGTTAGTGGCTGGAGGAAGACGCTGCTCACAAGTTTGTGGTGTCTGTTGAGGATACTAAGGCTAAGTCTACACTAGCACTTTTGTCTGTAAAAAGGTTGTGGGTTAGGGGTGTGAAAAAGAAACACACCCCTGACCAGGGGTGAAAGTAACTTAAAGGACTTACCAATATTGCAGGGAGGCTGGGGTCTGGGGCAAGATGCGGGGGCAGCTCTGGGCCCCCGGAAGGGGCGGGGCCTCGGGCAGAAGGGGCAGAGCTGGGGCCAGACTCCCCCAGCCAGCCCTTCAGCGCTACCCGGCCCACGCCGCCTGGGGCTCCAGCGGCAATTTAAAGGGCCCAGGGCTCCAGCCGCTGGTGTGGTGGCAGTAGTGGCAGCGGCGGCCGGGAGCCCCGGGCCCTTTAAATTGCTGCTGGAGCCCTGGGGTAGCAGCGGCCAGGAGCCCCAGGGCTCGGGTGGTGATTTAAAGGGCCCGGGACTCCCAGCTGCTGCTGGGAGCCTCGGGCCCTTTTAAATCACTGGGCCCCAGGGCAGCTGTCCCTTTTGCGCCCTCCCCACCATCAGCGGCCCTGCCAGTATGGTCAGCTGTGTTCCAGCAGCCACTTTCTTACTGGTACTCTGGACCGGACCGGCTTACGTTCACCTCTGCCCCGACCCACAAAAGTTTCACTGACAGAAGTGCCGATGTGGACAGGGCTACGTCAGCGGGAGACATTCTCCTGCCAACATAGCTATCGCTGCTCATTAGGGGTGGTTTAATTATGCCGATGGGAGAGCTCTCTCTCACCTGCAGAGAGCCGCTACACAGGAGACCTTACAGAGGTGCTGCTGTAAGGTCCGTAGCGTAGACACAGCCTGAGCTGTTTTGGTTAGTTAGGCTCTGTCTACAGCAGAGAGGGTGTGTCCTGTCGGGAAAATCACTTCTTCGCCCTCACCAGTGTACCCCAAGTGATGTTTCTCCGACTATACAAGTTGCTCTGACGTGTAATCGGATAAGTGTCTATTGGTGTTAGTGCCATTGGTTGAGTGGCAGGGTGCATGCATCCCATGCTGGAGAGATACGGTCATTGCTCATGAGCCTTCTCGAAATTTTTGGAACTAATTTTTGGTTTTAAGACAGACTACGAGTTGGCAATTCGGCAAAAGTAACTACCTCCCAACGCAAATATTTCCTATACGCTGTACTCAATGTAACTGGAAACCCCAACTACAATGGTGCTTCCTTAATATTATAAACAATGGCCTGTTACTTACAGTAGAGCTAGAAGGAGGACCACCACATCATCCAGGCATCCCATGGCCTTGGGTGTCCGACAGGTCTTCTAAGCTAAAACTCATAGGTGCTGACTTCATGGGTGCTCCAGGGCTGGAGCACCCATGGAAAAAAATTAGTGGTTGCTTAGCACCCACCGGCAGCCAGCTACCCGCTCCCCCCCAGCATCTCCCATCTGCCAGTGGCCCCGCTAATCAACTCCCCTTCCCTTCCAGCGCCTCCTGCACTCCACGGAACAGGCAGCGTGCAGGAGGTGCTGAGAGGGAGGGGGTGGAGCGGGGATGGGGCATGCTTGGAGGAGGGGGTGGGAAGAGGCAGGCCAGGGGCGGAGTGGGGGCGGGAAGAAACGGGGCGGGGATAGGGGCTTGAGGGAAGGGGTGGAGTGGGGGCAGGCCTGAGGCGGAGGAGGGGTGGGTCGAGCACCCCCCGGATAGGGAGGAAGTCGGCGCCTATGCTAAAACTTGTCTAAATCTCCCCTTTATGTTCTATGCCTACCGGCTAGCTGCCCTTGCTTGCGTCAGTCAATGTTCCACTTGTCTCAGACACATCCTCTTGCAGCAGTTACAAGCCTTCTGGTGGTTTTAGCCAGCTTAAACTAGGTTTGTGTGGTTTAAACTAACACAAAAGCAACCCTCTTTAACCTCACAAAAACAACTTGAATTTGCCTAACAACAGCAAAGCTAATTACAACTAGTTTCACCTAAGTAACTTGTTATTTTTCTATTAAGTGCCATCTTGCATTACCTATATTCCTTCAGTCCTCCCACTCCTATCCCACAGTGCGCTGGTCATTTCAGAAATGGCCTGTCTGGTCTCCTTTCTGTACTACATTGCTCGGGGTTCAATTTGGCTGGAGCCCCATTGGTTCAAACAGCGCTGCATGCCACGTGGATTTCACATGTAAGCCATTTCTGGAGCTAGCTACTTCTGCGTGCTATGCCTCTACCCCGCCCAGCCCTGCTTTAACCATTAGACATTATTGCCTTCTTCTACTAACAATGTTGACCGCATCTGCTGGGGATAAGTACGTCTCATGTTTCAGAGCCAAGGTTGATCTGATTATGTGCAGGCATCAGGAAGGTCCATGTGGAGCAATTTACACTTGGCTAAGTGCATAGCTGAGGATTTTTGCCTTGCTTTGTAGCAACATGTACTGGCCCCAGGCTAGGGGCAGGATGTCATTCTAGATGGCCCAATAGTCCAATCCAAGATGATAAGCCGCTATATACATCAAGACATATCAAAGAGAATAAGGCAGGGAGTGATTAAGGTGACACTAGGGACACCTTCATAGGGGAACATTCATTAATGGAGCCTCCAGGATGGTTCATTATTTGTCTAAAGATCTGGGCCAGTTCTTGTTTTTCAAGAACATTTTGCTTAACCTGTGTCAAATTCTGGTTAGGCTCAATTCCATTTCAGCCCTGAGGGAGGACAGCTGAAGGGAAGACAGACTCTGCATTTCTGCAGAGCAAAGTTGGGAAGATTCATAGTTTCACAAATGTTTAAGGCCATAGGGGACCATTCGGAGTATTACCTAGTCTGCTCTCCTGCATAGCACAGACTAGAGAATCCAACCCAGGGAAGAACACTGGGCGGAACAGAATAGGATAAAGCAATGAAGGGAAAAGAAAGATAAGGAAATGTCCTTTGATCTATCCCCAGTTGTTACTCAGGGGCTGGATGTGCAGGAGGCAGTATGCTCGGAGTAAGATAAAAGGCATTGTGAAAGAGCAAAGAAACACAAGCTGAGAGGTGCGGAGAACCTCTGACTCTATTGGGTCAAAATCAAGAGTGGTGGGATCTCAGAAATTAAAGATGGAAAAGACCTATTTGATTCTGGAGAAGAAACAGCTGGAAGCACCAGAGACAGCTGAACAAACAAGGGCCCCAGGTTCTCCCGAGTGTGTTCATGGAGCAGGGCCCACACTCCGGTAAAGGTGAGAGTGGGAATAAAATAACCAGCTGAAGAGCCTGAGAGACTGAATTGTGAAATCTGTCTTCTGTCTTTGCAGAGGAAGAAAGTGAAGAACTTCTCAGGACAGGTGCCAGCTGCCTTGGTATGGGGCACAGCCCAGTGCAGTGTGGCTGCAACCTCATTCCCTGCTCTCCAGTGAAACACAGAGAGAAGCTCTCTCCAGGGGAGTTTGAAAGTCAGTGGGAGGGCAGTGAGTTCTCTTAGGGGGAGCCAGCTATCCAAAGACCCAGCAATGCCCCCAGGAGCGGCGCCAGGCGGGGGTCCTTCTGCGCTCCTGGTCGTCGTTGGCAATTCTGTGGCGGGGTAGTCCTTCCGCGCTCCCGGTCTTCGGGGC
>NW_020664868.1:5363691-5372825 GCF_002925995.2 Terrapene triunguis | reverse complement strand
GCGCTCCTGGTTGTCGTTGGCAATTCTGTGGCGGGGGGGGGTCCTTCCGCGCTCCCGGTCGTCGGGGCACTTCGGCGGCGGGTCCCGGAGTGAGTGAAGGGCCCGCCGCAGAATTGCCGCCGAAGACCCGGAGCGCGGAAGGACCCCCCCGCCGCAGAATTGCCGCCAAAGGCGGCAAAATGCTGCCCCCCGAAATCCTGGTGCCCTAGGCGACCGCCTAGGTCGCCTAAATGGAAGCGCCGGCCCTGAATGCCCCTCATTCTCAATGTGTGTCTGGGGGAAGCAATGCCTGGCTGGAGCAAATCCAGCAAATGTTTGTCTCAGGGGACATCTACACTGCCGCTGGCGCTGGCAGTGTACTTTCTGGTTTGGGTCGACATACGCAGGCTAAAAACAGCAGTGTAGCACAGGTGGTGTCATGGGGTAGCCCGGGGTCTCAGATAGGCTTGTTCTCGGGTAGCGAGCTCATGCTGACCCCCCGCATTGCTGCAGCTACATGGCTATTTTTAGCATGCTAACGTGAGCACAGTTAGCCTGTGTGCATCTATCCAAGCTGGAAATTACACCTCCAGCTGCAGTGTAGCCAGACCCTAAGTCTGCCCACTCTGCCAGTGTGTGAAAGGGGGAATTCCATGGAGGGGAGAAGGACAGGATTTTTAAGAGGTTGCACATTGAAGCTAACTGGGGCGGGGGAAATAATGTTCTGGTTAGTAAGTGGCTGGAGGGCTGCACTGTCCGTCATTCCTCTGGCAGAAGAAAGATTGCCACTAGTGGCACTGGGGTTCTACCACAGCCGAGGGGTGTCCTGAGCCTCTTTTACAAGTAACAAAAGCAAGATCCCATTGAATCCAGCCTCCTTTCCTCGGGAGAGCTTCAATGGGCTAGCAAAGATTGGCTGATATTCAACCGGAATGCTCCTTTGCTCAGTTTCATCCCATCACTCCTGCAGTTGGGTCCCTTGCTGCTGATGCCGTCCAGCACTTTAGGTAGTTGTATAGTCAGTTCTTTTTGTTGTTGAGATGTTGCTGTGGGAGATCACATGACATTTATTTTCCAGACTGTTCCATGACAGGAGAGACATCAGTATCATTTAGTCCCGTCCCCTGCTTCTGTTCTACCCTCTGCCTCTGGCTCAAACACAGGCAAGGTGTAAAGAGGGCTGGTGACGAAGGGCTTGTCTCCACTGCAAAATCAGGATATAACTCCAGTGGTGTCACCCTAACTCGAGTTCCACTGACACACACAGCCCCTCACTGGAGCATAACAAGACACCCCATCCAGCCGGCGCTCGAGTCGTACTGGAACGCTGCTCCAGTGCTCTTTTGGGGAGCTGGCCCAGCGTTCCAGTCCTGTCACTTGACACACAGAGGGCTGGTTGTCCGTCAGTCTGTGAGCCTATTGTTCTCTCTCACAGTCATTCAGCCAGACAGGCGATACCTGCGCAGAGCCAACCCCTCAGCTGCCAGCGGGATCCACTCATTTTGCCAAGCCTATGTGGAGCGATGGGGATTTATCATTGACGTCGCCTGTCCTGGCACTGGGGCGGGCACCAGAGCCTGGTGTTCCTGCCAGGTGCCTCCTTGGAGCAGTGATTGACTCACCCTTCCCCAGCCTGGAGCCAGCTGCTGCAGAGAGACACCCCCAAGCCCAAGAGCCCATGAGCAGCACTGACCCCTAGTAGCAAGGAGCCACGCCTGGAAAATGCTTGTTCCTGGCACCTGGCCCTGGCAGCCTAGCAGACTGGGTGGTCCTCAGCCCTCTCCTGCATGGGACTTCTGGGCAGGATATTCCATCTCCCCGGCACCACTCCTTCCCTGTTGAGAACAGCTGAGCCGAGCAGCCGGGGGGCCCCTGCTGCTGCTGCCACCACCTGCAGCACCCCCCTTCCAGCACCAGTCCTGGCCAGCTTTTGTGGGGGCTACGCATGCTCAGAGCACTCCCACTGAATCAAGTCCGCAGGTGATACAGGCTGGGTGACCCCTGGCTCGCTCAGAGCTAGTGCAGGTACATCGACCTGGGCGAGCATTCCCCCTGCAGCTCCAATTGCTATGCAACTGCGCTGCCATTGGAGCTGCAGGGGTAATGATACACAAAGGAGTGATGTGGCCAGCATCACAGCTGACCACCTTTGACTGCCCTAACCTGATGGATCAGGTACCCCTTTTACAGGTGGGTGACCAGGAGGGCACCCTTCCCTTCAGGAGTGTAGCCAAGCACCTTAACCACTCAGCCACTGCACCTTACTGTAAGGGTTGAGCACTTAAAGAAGCGGCTAGGCAGTACGTTCCTTTGTGCTCTAGCCCTGAGTGAACCGTCCATGTTGCTCGACCGCATGGTGAGTAATAGGACAGGTGTGAAGGGTACAGACATCAGGGAGAAAGAGGACTAGTTTAGGGGGGCACAAAGGGGGTAGAATCAGGAGTAAGGGAATGAAACTGAGCAAATGACAGTGGGGGTAAATAGCAGGAAGTGTTTTGGAATAATGAGTTTTACTAAACTGGGAAAGTTTCCCAGGGAAAGGGCCATTGTCTGAGCTAATTAAAACCGGACCAGTTAAAGCCCTTGAATAGGCCACCGGTCCGAGGAGGGAGGTTCTGGACCAGCCCTCCAAAGTAGTAATGGGGGCAAGAAACTGAACTGGTTCTAAGATGGAGCTTGATAACTGTATAAATGGGATTAGATGATGGGGTTGCCTGTGATAGCAGGGACTGGACTCCATGACCCAGGCAGCCCCTTCCAGCCCTATGTTCCTAGACCCAACATGCAGGTCTCTTTCATCTCTGATTTCTGTGCTGTCCTGCAGCGGTGAATTCCACACGCTGGTTAGCGGCTGGGTAAAAACGTGCTTCCTTCGATCCATGGTAAAGGGGCCACGGTTGCATTTTAGTAGGTGTCTCAGTTTAAACCCCAGGTCTCTCTCTCTCTGCACTGCTGCCCTCTCCCAGATTATAAGCACTGTGATTATTCTGTCACTCCAGGTAGGAGATCTAGATTCACAGTCCATGCTGGCTCTCCCATTTGTGCTTATCTGGGCCTATGAATCCATGGGGAATTTGCCTCTCCTGCACATCAGTATTAAGCTCCTGGAAATACTGATCCCTGTCTTCTGTTTGCTGCCTGTTCTCTGCCAGACAGTTTTTATTCACTCCCAGCCTGTAACTTGTTCTGTAGGCCTGTTTTGGACCAGTGCTGGGATGGTGGCATTGGCATTCCTGGTGCTTCCTGCTGCCTGGCCTGTCTGTGAAATCCCCAGCTATCACAGCTCCACTGATTAGTTGATACTTTGCTGTGGGTCAGCCCAGTTTTTATTTCTGTGCAACTCCCCAGAATTCACACTCTCCTCTTGGGTACATGGAGGAGGAGAACCTGCTGCCCACCACTTCCATTATTTGCCTTGTGCTCTCTTTTATCCACAGTGGGTTTCCTCTCCTGGCTTTTATTGCAGTGGGATCACCAGGCTTCCTTCCTGGGATGTCTCAGCTCCCTGTCTGGCTGCATCTGCCCCCAGCTAGCTCCAGGGCCCCAAGCACACTCCTTCCCTTCCCCAGGCTGCCCTTACCTGCCGTTCCAGCTCCCCTGGACCTTCAGGTCTGCTCTTTCCCTTTCATTGTTCATGCCAAACCTACGGCCCGGCATCTTGGGGGAGGTCTAGGTTGGATATTAGGAAACACTATTTCACTAGGAGGGTGGTGAAGCACTGGATTGGGTTCCCTAGGGAGGTGGTGGAATCTCCTTCCTTGGAGGTTTTTAAGGCCCGGCTTGACAAAGCCCTGGCTGGGATGATTTAGTTGGGAATTGGTCCTGCTTTGAGCAGGGGGTTGGACTAGATGACCTCCTGAGGTCCCTTCCAACAGTGATATTCTATGATTCTATGATTCCAAACCTCTTGAAAGAAGAGCATCTCCTCCCAAAGCTCCCAGCAGTGCAATGAGTTTGATGGGTCTCAGTTCAGCTCCTGGTGGCAGGTGCCTCATCTCGACAGAGAGACAAAGACTCAAATGGGCCACAGGTGCTGAACGCCTCTCTTATCCGCAGAGATGGCCCTGCTCTGGCAAAGGTGGGACACACTGGCAGGGGGAAGTGTGTGTTGGCTGCCTGGGATGCTCCTGTCCTGGAGGCACCATGATTCCCAGCAGATCTGGGGGCAGTTTCAGTCCCTGGGGAGCAGGCGAAGCTGGGCTCTCCTAGGGTTTCTTTATAATCCATCTTCTCCATTGCATTTAATCTCTCACACATGTGCCTGTAAATTGCTATTTGTTTCCTTGCTTCCCTGCTTTTTTGGCTTCTTCAAGGCATCATTGGTGGCAGGTTTTATGGGTTGTTCTGCTAAAGAGGTTGGGGGAGCTCCTGTCAGAGGTGAGTTCAGGGCCCAGGGGAAGCAGCGTGCAGGCTGGATGCAGAGCGCATAGGAGGGACGTGTGCCCGACTGTCCAGTTCACAAGCTGAATGCTACTGAGAGCATTTCTGGGAACGGTGACAATGCTGAGAGCTGGGCTGGGGTTCACCCACCGGCAGCAGGAATGCCCGGGCTGCTCAGGACAAGAGTGCTGGTTTGTTATTGTAGGGGTGCTCGTGAACCCTGAGCAGCAGACCCTGACTCCCTTCTGGGGAGAAAAGGGCGCCGAGGCCTTTATTTTAAGGAGAAACCCGCACGGCCTTCCCTGCGCCCTGCAGAGAGGTAGGTTTGTGCCCAGTGCCCTTGCCAATGGCCTGTCAAAGAACAGGGGAGGCCTGGTACTGTCTCCACACCAGAGAAGTGCTGGGGCCTCCTGCCAGTGGCTGGGCCACTGGCGCTCCCCAGCCAGCACAGACTGGGGGGGTGTTACACAGTGATGTCTGAGGGACTGTTCTGACTGCCTTCGTGTCTTCTCTCCTCAGCACAACACTCCTATGACTGTGACCAACCCGGTGAGTACCCAGCCAAACAGCGAGAAGGAACTAGTGACAGCCGGGTCAGGGGCTTATCTGAGCAGGAGCCGCCCCCCCCCTCCCCCCAGCCCTGGAATCGCTCCTGGCTTAGTCCAGAGCCTCAGCCCCCATCTCAGTTGCTCATAACAATATGACCTAAAAGCCACTGTGCTGCCCAGCGAGTGCCGCTGGCCTGGCCTGCACAGAAGTGGCACCAGAGGAACTGGGCCTGCGCAAGCGCGTGTGGACTGAGGCAGCTGGTCCATACGTACGGCAGGAGCACAGCCGCAGGGTGGGGGCAGCTCCTTGCTCAGCTCTCTGCCCCAGGGCAGCGGTGTAGGGGCTGCACCTAGCTGAGCCACTGGTCGGGACACAACCAATCCTTGACCAACAGAGCCAGTGACAACCCCCCTCCTGCGGCGCTGGCCTTCCAGGGCCTGGCAGGAATGGAGGTGCCCCCTCTCCCTGAGCCATTCCATCCCCGACCCCAGGCCTGTCAGCCTTTAACCCCAATCTGGGGTTAGGACAGCCTCCCCTGGCTCCCCACGCTTGGCTGCTGTGGGGAAGGACTGTGGCCTATGAGATTTTGCGCCCTCTTTTCAGGTCGTCCCATTCCAAGTGGCCATCCCAGGGAGTATCTCCCGGACTCGCAAGATCTCCATTGTGGGGAACGTGCCTTTCCATGCAAACAGGTGGGTTTCTGATGCAGCCTGGAGGGGAACATGGGGGCCTTGGGCCCATGTGCGTGGGCTGGTTTGCACCCACCATCACACAAACGCAGCTGATAGGTTACAGCCTGGGATAGGGGTGGGGGTGGGCAGGAGACTCACCAAGCAACAATGCTTTAGAAATGGGGGGGGGGGAAGGGGTGGGTTGCTGCACGCAGCATGTGACAAACAAAACCTTTTGTCTTCATTTGTGAGGCAACCGCTACGCACCAGGCCCAGCGGGATGCAATCACCCTTCCCTAATATTCCTGCTCCACAAGCAGAGTGGTCTGGTCACAAGATGCTGACGGCAGATGGGAAAGTCCAGGCTGGGATAGGAATTGCCAGGAGCTGGGGATAGGAACTCCAGTGCCCAGAGGGGTGGGGGCGGGGGGGTGTTGAAGGTGGCCCTGGCTACAGGACACGGGTCTTGTCCCACTCTCCAGTGTGCACCATCCTGGTACATTTCTCCCTGCACCCTTGTCATGAAAAGCTCTGACCAAACCCTTTCTCCCTCCTCATAGCTTTCAAATCAATCTGAAAAACAGCATGACCGGCAACATCGCCCTGCACATCAACCCACGGCTGAGGGAGAGGGCGCTGGTTCGGAACACCCAAACGCACGGCACGTGGGGCTCAGAGGAGAGGCACCTCTCCACCCTGCCTTTCGCGCCAGGCCAGGCTTTCCAGGTGAGCCTCAAAGGCGGCTGTCTGAGGCACGCACTGGAACATGTTCTCAGCTTCATGCTGCAGCTGGGGTGCTGTGCAGTAGGGAATCAGGCCCAGCGGGAATCCACGGAGCCACAGGCCCCTGTGGAACGAAATCCTTCAGAGACATTTCATGCTGAGACTGCATCGGGACCAACAAAATATTTTCCCATCTTCCTCTCCCCTTTGGGGGCCTTGCCACTGGCAGAGTGTGAGAATTTAAGGTTCACCCATTTTGGAGTTGTCCAGACACAGAAACAGTCAAGATCAGTTGTTTGTTTTTTAAGGGGCAAGTGCCTACGAATTAGAGATTGGCTCAGCCTGGAGCATGAGGTGTTCTATCCCTGTCAAAACTGTTGTTAGAATTAACTAGTAGAATGCCAGACTTTTATATTTTTTGTGGGGGGAATCTTGTTAATTTCTTGGCCTCAATGAAAGCCTGTGGCAGTGAGTCTAATCGTGCCTAATGTGAAAAAGTATTTCCTTAAATTTCATGGAATACCCCCCCTATTCTTGTGTTAAGAGACAAGGGTAAGCTCTTGTGCTCTGGCTCATTCATTCTTATAGGACCACTTATTATTAAGGTTGTTTGACACTTTCCATTATAAGACCCTGTTTTCAGTTGCTTATAACTTAGCCTGAAATTCAGGGTGAAATTTCCCAGGCCAGGTATCAGCTTCAGACTGAATTGTTTGGTAAGTTTCAGTAGAAACAGTTCAGCCATTTCCAAGAATGAAGCTAGGAAGAAATAGGTTGTTTTGCTCATGCTCAAGAATTCTTGCCACCACTTTTTTGAGAAGCTCTAGGGCAAGACCCACAAAGGGGACTTAGGCACCGCACTGCTGAGCCCAACTTTTAGGTTCCCTGCTGTCCAGCAGAATCCACAGCCTCAAGTTGGGCATTCAGGGTCCCCATACAGTGCAAGAGGAACGTTAGGTGCCTAAGACCGGGATTCACAAAAGCCAGCAGGCTGAGCGGGAGCTGCCTAAACCAGCCAAGGAGTGGCAGGTGACTAAAGCCCCGCCCCTCAAAGGGACGTAGGTGTCTCCCTCCGACCCGGATTTAGGTGTCTGTCTGTGCTCGGGATTCTCTGCTGGGACTCTCTCCTGGAGTTGGGCACCTAACCTGGATCAGCTCTTTCTTGGGGGGAAAAAAATTAGGGGGAGAAGGGGTGTTGACACCACCACCTTCTGTATTCCCTGGCCAGTAGGGCACTCACCCAGGATGTGGGAGTTACAGAGTCTGTCTGATTTGAACCCAAAGCTCCTACTTCCTAGCCACTGGGCTACAGAGGGTAGGTCACATTCAAGTACTCCTGCTGAAGCTATTCCACCTTGGGGGTAATAGGCGCCTATAGAAGAAAAAGCCCCAAATATCAGGACTGTCTCTATAAAATAGGGACATCTGGTCACCCTAGGCCTATAGGGGAAGGGCAATGCCACCTCTTTGCATGGGACCCAATCCAGTACATATGCTCTAAGGCAGCTTCTTGGCTTGGCCATCAGATATGGCCCCGCAGGTGAGATAGGTGGGTACTGTCTAGTTTGTGAATCCCATTGGGTTTAGGCATTAGCCGGGTGCCAGGTGTCAGGCCTTGGACAGCTGTGCGCACACCCACCCACAGGGATTTAGGTGCCTAGGAGACTACCAGGAGAAACAGAGGCACCCAGAGGATTCAGGGGCCTACAGCCTTTGGCAGCAGCTGAGCAGGGGTTTTGAGGTTCTAAATTTTGGACTTAGGTGCCTAAACTGGCCGTTAGGTGCCTAAATCCCTTTGTGGTTGTAGCCCCTGTGCTTTAGAAATTTGGCAGGGGAGGGGGAAATGTTTATCTAGGGTTACCATACGTCCGGTTTTTCCCGGACATGTCCGGCTTTTTGGTAATCAAACCCCCGTCCAGGGGAATTTCCAAAAAGCCGAACATGTCCGGGAAAAATACTCCCTGGCTTACCTTAGAGCGGGCGCCAGGGGCTGCTGTGCTCCCTGACTCCTGGGCTCTGTAAGCGCCGAGCTGCCCGAAGCCCGAACGCTACCAGCTTCACGGTTTGCCGGGCAGCCTCCAGACCCTGCGCCCCCGGCTGGGCGCTTCCCCTCCCGGGCTCCAGCTGCGCTGGCGAAGCGCCGGCCGGGGGCGCAGGGTCTGGGGGCTGCCCGGCAAACCGTGAAGCCAGTAGCGCTCGGGCAGCCCTTTTCGCATGGCTGGGAGGGAGGAGGGGGAATGCGGGGCGCTCAGGGGAGGGGGCGGAGTTAGGGTGGGGACTTTGGGGAAGGGGAGGGAAGGGGCGGGGAAGGGGTGGAGTTGGGGCGGGGGCGGGGTGGGAAAGGGGCGGGGCCAGGGCCCCGTGGAGTGTCCTCTTTTTTTATTTTTTAAATATGGTAACCCTAGTTTATCTCCCTTGTGTCAGGGACATGCCTTTTGCTGTCCCTGCGAAAATCCACCCACATACGGCCTAGTTACACACCAATGCAAACTGCACTTTGCACTTGCTCAGTAGAGGTTTGTTAGAGGCTGCAAGTGTTATTCTCTGAAGAGTCTGTCTGCACAGAGCATGCTCCAGCCCAGGACTGTAGGGTCTAGGACTTTTCCTGCAATTGCTCCTCCTGGGGGTTGCTGTCCTGTCAGGCTCCAGAGTGGAGAGCAGGGAGACGGTCTCTCCTGTGTTCTCAGTGCTCCCCCTGCTGGGCCCCGGCCGTGAAGTGGAGGAGGAGGCAGCCTGCCTAATGCAGAGGGATAAAGAGAAGACCCAGGGGCGATTCATAGTATAGTGATTGTATTAGCAGGAGTGTTGTAAGCTAGGCTACGTCCTCACTAC
>NW_020664868.1:5338762-5363591 GCF_002925995.2 Terrapene triunguis | reverse complement strand
TCGGAGCCGACTTACCCCGTTGTGAGGACGGCGGCAAATCGACCTCCGCGGCTCCTCCGTCGACGGCGCTTACTCCTACCTCCGCTGGTGGAGTAGAAGCGTCGATTCAGGGATCGATTGTCGCGTCCCGACGAGACGCGATCATTCGATCCCCGAGAGATCGATTTCTACCCGCCGATTCAGGCGGGTAGTGTAGACTTGCCCTAAGACACGAGAAGTAATTCTTCTGCTCTACTCCGTGCGGATTAGGCCTCAACTGGAGTATTGTGTCCAGTTCTGGGTGCCACATTTCAGGAAAGATGTGGACAAATTGGAGAAAGTCCAGAGAAAAGCAACAAAAATGATTAAAGGTCTGGAAAACATGAGCTATGAGGGAACAATGAAAAAACTGGGTTTGTTTAGTCTGGAGAAGAGAAGACTGAGAGGGAACGTGATAACAGTTTTCAAGTATATAAATGGGTGTTACAAGGAGGAGGAAGAAAAATTGTTCTTCTTAACCTCTGGGGCTGGGACAAGAAGCAATGGGCTTAAATTGCAGCACGGAAGGTTTAGGTTGGACATTAGGAAAAACTTCCTAACTGTCAGGGTGGTTAAGCACCGGAATAAATTGCCTAGGGAGGTTGTGGAATCTCCATCATTGAAGATTTTTAAGAGCAGGTTAGACAAACACCTGTCAGAGATAGTCTAGATAATACTTAGTCCTGCCATGAGTGCAGGGGACAGGACTAGATGACCTCTGGAGGTCCCTGTCAAGGAAGGGGAAGAGTATCTTCGGATACAGACTGGCTAACCTAGTGAGGCCGGCTTTAAACTAGGTTTGATGGGGGCAGGTGACAAAAGCTCACATGTAAGTCCAAAACACGGAAACTTGGGTGAAGGGTCAGAATATGGGGGGAGAGGGGGGGAACACAGGCAATCACAGCAGGGACTATGGAGAGAAGAGGGAATATAGAGGGGAAATCAAATGAACATCTTAGATGTCTGTCTACTAATGCAAGAAGTATGGGGAATAAACAGGAAGAACTAGAAATACTAGTGAATAATCACAATTGCAACATAATTGGCATCACAGAGACTTGGTGGGATAATTCACATGACTGGAACATGGGTATAGAAGAGTACAGCTTGTTCAGCAATGACAGGCAGGGAAAAAAGGGTGGAGGCATTGCCTTGAATATCAAAGATATATACACTCTAACTGACGTAGATGTGATAGATCTTGATTTTAGTAAGTTTTTTGATATTGTCTCACATGGCCTCATCAACAAACGAGAAATATAGGCTAGATGGACATATTATAAGGTGGGTGCACAACTGGTTTGAAAAGTGTACTCGGGGAGTACTGATCAATGGTCCACAATCAAGCTGGAAGGGCATATAAAGTGGAGTCCCACAGGATCGGACCTAGGTCTGATTCTATTCAATATCTTCATACATGATTTGAATAATGGCATAGAGAGTACACTTATAAAATTTGCAGATGATACCAACCTGGGAGGGAGGGATAGCTCAGTGGTTTGAGCATTGGCCTGCTAAACCCAGGGTTATGAGCTCAATCCTTGAGGGGGCCATTTAGGGAACTGGGGTAAAAATCTGTCTGGGGATTGGTCCTGCTTTGAGCAGGGGGTTGGACTAGATGACCTACTGAGGTCCCTTCCAATCTTGATATTCTATGATTCTATGGGAGGGTTTGCAAGTGCTTTGGAGGAGAGAATTAGAATTCAAAATGCCCTTGACAATCTGGATGAATGGTCTGAAATAAATAGGATGAAATTCAATAAGGACAAATGCAAAGTACTGCACTTAGGAAGAAATAATCAATTGCACAAATACAGAATGGGCAATAACTGCCTAAGAAGGAGTACTGCAGAAAAGGATCTGGGGGTTATAATGAATCACAAACTACATATGAGTCAACAATGTAACGCTGTTGCGGGGGGGGGAGCAAATATCATTCCGGGATGTATTAGCAGGAGTGTTGTAAGGAAGACATGAGAAGTAATTATTCCACTCAGCACTGATAAAACTTCAGCTGGAGTATTGTGTCCTGTTCTGGGCGCCACACTTCAGGAAAGATGTGGACAATTGGACAAAATCCAGAGAAGAGCAACAAAAATGATTAAAGGTCTAGAAAACATGACCTATGAGGAAACATTGAAAAAAAATGAGTTTGTTTAGTCTGGAGAAGACTGAGCGGGAACATGGTAATAGTCTTCAAGTACATAAAAAGTTGTTATAAAGAGAATGGTGATAAATTGTTCTCCTTAGCCTCTGATGACAGGATAAGAAGCAATGGGCTTAAATTGCAGAAAGGAAGATTTAGGTTGGACATTAGGAAAAACTTCCTAACTGTCAGGGTAGTTAAGCACTGGAATAAATTGCCTAGGGAGATTGTGAAATCTCTGTCAATTGAAAGTTTTTAAGAACAGGTGAGACTAACACCTATCCAGGTCTAGTTCAGTGGTTCTCAACCTATTTACCATTGTGGGCCACATATGCTGCTCTCTATGTGTTATGTGGGCTGCATCCACACAATATATATACTACATGTATGGCCCTGAGGATGTCACATGGGCCACAGCTGTATGCTGATTGGCCGCAAGTGGCCTGCGGGCCATGGGTTGAGAACCACTAGTCTAGATAATACTCAGTCCCGTCTCAGTGCAGGGGACTGGACTAGATGACCTATTGAGGTCCCTTCCAGTCCTACATCGCTATGATTTTATGTAATTAAAGACTGTACAATGATGCTCACACACAAGGCAGATGAATTAAGGTTGCTGGGCAATATTAATCCCTAACATCATCTAATTTTTGAGTGCTTGAATTTGCAACCCTCATGTTCTTTTAATGTAGGTTTTAAAAATGTGATTTTATATACTCTGATCTGCTCTCCCCATTCGTCTCCTTTCCCAAGCAGGTAAGCTTTCTGCCTGAAACAAATCTTGTAAAGATACTTCTGAGGAAGTGGAGGTTGAGTTGCATACTGTGTTCCCTATCAAAAGAACTTGAAATAAACACTCTGTGATCATGTAGCAAGGGGTGAGCTTGGCGATAAGCCAGCTGCCGTTTTATTTCAGGAGCTCTGTTAGAAAATGTTACATTTGTGGTTTTGAGACACGCATTCATGTGGCATCAAAGACGCAGGTCAGGAGAAGCTTTTCTTGGCTTCAACTTTATCTTCTTGGCTAATGTGCTGCAAGATGAACTGATGGCTCCCCTGGGCCTTGTTATCAGTGTAACAGGTGTTCTTGTATCCTTGGGTGTCAGGGCACACATGTAAATCTTCTCTCTCCTCCAGATGGAGATAATGAACACGAGGAACTGCTACCAGGTCTCGGTGAATGGGCTGCACGTGTTTGACTATGTCCACCGCCTCCCTGCCAACCAGGTGGACCAGCTACAGATAGCGGGGGATGTGACACTCTCCTGTGTGCAGTACTGATGGCCCCTCCTGGGCCACTAAATTCTCACTATTTGACTCATCCTCCACTCCACAGCCCTCTCATCATCTTCATTCAACAGCTCCACTGCCGAGCCTGGAGATCTCAGCCACCAAATCTCACATCATACAGAAACTCTGAAGTCTCACTACAGGGGTTGGGGGAGGGAAAGGCTTCTCTCATTGTCTCATTGTCTCTTTTTTGTCTATATGCATTTCTGATACTGTAGCTTAAAGCAGTGGTTCTCAACCTTTCCAGACTACTGTACCCCGTTCAGGAGTTTGATTTGTCTTGTGTATCACAAGTTTCACCTCGCTTAAAAACTACTTGCTTACAAATCAGAGATAAAAATACAAAAGTGTCACAGCCACACTATTACTGATGAAGTGCTGACTTCCTCATGTTGACTATGTAATTATAAAATAAATCGACTGGACTATAAATATTGTACTTACAATTCAGTCTGATGCTTGAGCCGTTTTTCACTTGTGAGCCTTGCGGCCCAGGCGGCGTGGCTAAAACATGTAAATTAGCTTTATGGGGGCCCCTGTGGCAATGGGCCCCAGGCAGTTGCCCTGCTTGCCACCCCCTAATGCCAGCCCTGCACTTGTGAACTCATAGACTCATAGACTTTAAGGTCAGAAGGGACCATTATGATCATCTAGTCTGACCTCCTGCACACGCAGGCCACAGAATATCACCCACCCAAATCCCTAACCTATGCCTGAGTTATTGAAGTCCTCAAATCGTGGTTTAAAGACCTCAAGGTGCAGAGAATCCTCCAGCAAGTGACCCGTGCCCCATGCTGCAGAGGAAGGGGAAAAACCTCCAGGGCCTCTGCCAATCTGCCCTGGAGGAAAATTCCTTCCTGACCCCAAATATGGCGATCAGTTAAACCCTGAGCATGTGGGCAAGACTCACCAGCCAGCACCCAGGAAAGAATTCTCTGTAGTAACTCAGATCCCACCCCATCTAACATCCCATCACAGACCATTGGGCATATTTACCTGCTAATAATCAAAGATCAATTAATTGCCCAAATTAGGCTATCCCATCATACCATCCCCTCAATAAACTTATCAAGCTTAGTCTTGAAGCCAGATATGTCTTTTGCCCCCACTCCCTAAACCGATCCAGTAACCTCCCCTGGGTGTCGTGACCTCCAGGTTGAGAAACACTGAGCTAGATGATTTGAGTACCCCCTGGAAGACCTCTGTGTATTCCCAGGGGTATGTGCACCCCTGGCTGAGAACCACTGGATTAGAGTTCCAGGGCCTGATTCAACCCTATCTGATGATGAGTTTGGAAAGGGTGGGGAGGTTGTTTGAAAGCCTGACAAAAACACCATATCACCTGTGGGTGAACACTGTTCACCAAGCGATCACTCTATATCTGACCTCTCAGTCCTCATCCTCACAGGAAACCTGCACAACACTTTCAAAAAATGAGCCTGGGAGCTTAAATTCATAACTTTGCTAGACACTAAAAATCATGGACTGAATAGAGACACTGGATTTATGGTTTATGACAACAATCTGTAATCCCCAACCCTCCTCCCCACCAAGCTTTCCCCTCCCAGTGACTGGAGGGGTGCTAACAGGCTACTTCACCTTTGAAATATGTGCTATTTACTTCTGCTGAACAATCTGTTCCATCTTGTATTTAGTTGTGACTATGACAAAGTGGAGGATTTTCTTTGAGTTTTGCATGAATACTGTGTGGATCTCAGTTTCCTTGTGTGCTGCGTGTGTAATGAGGCGGTGGGAGAGGGAGTTTGTTGTTGCAAGGGACCGGGTGTGACCTCACCTGGCAGTCGGGACCCCAGAAAACTGCCTGGAGATGGGGGACCCTAGTGACCAGGTTCAGATGCTCAATAAACTCTTCTGCTTTATGCTGGCTGAGAATCACTGCAGGCTAGAGATTGGGGTTGCATTATTCCCTCTGGGCATGGAGGCCCTGGGGTCCAGAGCGAGTGGACTCCCTGAGGGGCCCACAGCGAGAGACAGGCGTGTTGAAGGCTCAGAGAGGTTCCAGAAGGTGCAGGGGCCTACGGCTTAACCCCCAGGAGAGAGTGGACCCCCAAGAAGGTCTGTTGCTCTGAAGGGGGTTCCTCCCAGGGACCGTATGGAGCCGAGAGAGAGCACGAGTCATGTGAGTCCGTGACAGTGACACTCTGAGTAACTTTCCCAAACCTGAAGAAGAGCTCTGTGTACGGTTGAAAACTCGTCTCTCACCAGCAGAATTTGGTCCAATGAAAGATATTATCTCACCCATCTTGTCTCTCTAATAAAATTAACATGGCAAACATTACATGGATTAAAAACTGGCTAACTGATAAGTCTCATCATAGGGGAATCACCGAGTGGGTGTGCTTCTAATGGGGTCCTGCAGGGATTGGTTCTTGGCCCTATGCTATTTATGTTTTTATCAATGACCTGGAAGAAAACATAAAATCATCACTGGTGAAGCTTGTAGATGACACAAAGACTGGGAGAGCGGTAACTAGTGAAGAGAACAGGTCATTGATACAAAGTCTTTAAATCAGCTATGCACTGAGAAATGGAATGTCATATGGAATATCATCTCTTGCAGCTGCACCTCCAGCCACTCAGACACTAAACCAGCGGTTCTCAACCTATTTACCATTGTGGGCTGCAGGTTGAGAACCGCTGCGCCAGACACACATTGGCCTGCCCAGCCCTGCGCTGCCAGCCTGCCCCTTCCTCTCGGGGGCAGGTCCATGCCAAGCGCCACACCAACCCCCTGCCCAGTGCTCCCCTGCCCAGAGACACCCTCCAGTCCCCTATGCCCAGTGCCCCCGCTAAGACTCCCCACAGACCCATATGCCCAGCGCCCCCCTGCTCACAGACCCCCCACTGCCCAGTGCCCCATACAGCCCTGCCCCCACACCTGCCCAGCACCTCCCACAAACCCTGCACTGCCCAGAGTCTCCCCACAAACTCCCTCAGAGACCCGCTCTCCCGCACCCTTCCCCCCAGCCACATTCACCGGCCCCACTGGGAGGTGACTGTGTGTCAGGGTTCCCTCCCCACTCTGAACTCTGGGGTACAGCTGTGGGGCCCACATGAAAGACCCCCTAATCTTATATGCCACCCGCTTAGGCTAAAAACTTCCCCAAGGTACAGATTCCTTTCCTTCTCCTTGGACGGTATTGCTGCCACCACCAAGTGATTTAGACAAAAATTCAGGAAAAAAGTCCATTTGGAGTCCCCGTTTCTCCAAAATATTCCCCCCAAGCCCGTTCACCCCCTTTCCTGGGGAGGCTTGAGAATAATATACTAACCAGTTGGTTACAATGTGAGCACCTTGGTTTTTAGGACACTGAAAATCAATCAGGTTCTTAAAAGAAGAATTTTATTTAAAAAAAAGTCAAAGCATCACACCTGCAAAATCAGGAGGGAAGGTAACTTTACAGGGTAAATAAAAAGAGTTAAAACACAGAGGATTCCCCACTGACTCTGCTTCCCAGTTACAAAACAGGAATGCAATGACCTCTTAGCACAGGGAAAATTCACGAGCTAAAACAAAAGATAACCTAACGCATTTCCTTGCCTTACTTACAATTTTTGTAACCTTAGATGCTTATTTCAGGTATGTTTCCAGGAGATGTTTTTTTCCTGCCTGAACCCTCCCTCCGTCCAGAGAGGGAACAAACAAAGGGAGCACAAACAAAACCTCCCCCCACCCAGATTTGAAAGTATCTTCTTTCCCCATTGGTCCTTCTGGTCAGGTGCCAACTAGGTTAATTGAACTGATTAACCCCTTACCGGTAAAGCGATTCAGTACAGCTGCTCTGTGTATGTTTATGACACTGTGTCCGCTGGGCTGAGCCGGCAGCATGGCCGGGGATTGCTCTGGCCCCTTGGGAGCGGCGCGATCAAATCCAGCTTATTATCCAGACTGGACTCCCTCAGGACCCACTTGCCCGGCAGGGCCGCCTGCATCGGACTGCTGAACTCTTCTCCTGCCACAGGGGGCTACTTCACCTTCCCTGCTGGCAGGAGCGTTCCAGCTGGGCTGCACGGCACCATCTCCTCCTCAGTCGGCCCACTGACCCATAATGCGAGGTAACCAGAAAGATTTCGTGGTTAATTTTGGTAGTGGACTGACTTTTTATAGCTCTGCCTTCACAGATGGTTGATGGGCAATTCTGACAATAATTTGTAACAATTTAGGCTCAACCCTACTGAGACATACTGTACCCATTCATTATTATATGTATCAAACAGATCTTTTTTGTTGTTTTAAAAGGTGCTTCAGCACTTTACCCTTGCCTGATATTACCCAGAACAATTTATGCTAAACTAGGAATTTGCATTTCAGTGCGTTCCATGGCTAAGGCAGTTCTATTTTGTAATTTCAGCTGTTTTTGTGACGTTCATAAAGGTCGGAACCTTAAGTCCCACCTCCCCATTCCAGGCATAAATATTGGTACACCTCTACCCCAATATAACGCGACCCGATATAACATGAATTTGGATATAACGCGGTAAAGCAGTGCTCTGGGAGGGGGGCTGCGCACGCCGGTGGATCAAAGCAAGTTCGATATAACGCGGTTTCACCTATAACGCGGTAAGATTTTTTGGCTCCCGAGGACAGCGTTATATTGAGGTAGAGGTGTATTTCCTAGTGGCTTCCGGATTTTATTTGTATTTTTATTGTACCATTTTAAGAGGATTTTTGGTTCCCTGACGGGGATTCACGATTGATTAGTTAGGGGGGAATTATTCTTGGCCAGGGGAGAGATGGCGGTGGGCTTTCCCAAGTTATTCTTAAATATCTGGGACATACAGGCCCCCAAGAACAGGGACTGCCAAACCTTATACTGAGGTTTCATGGATTTGGAAGTAGGAGTGGTCGAGCAGCGTCTTATGGTTTGAATTCCAGGGGTCCTTTTTTGTAAAAAGTTCAAGACATTATTAATCATGCAGAAGGTTTAATTTGTGAACCATGTACCCATTTTAACTTTTTATTCTTTTTAATACGGTATACCAATGGGCTGAGGCGGTCCACTATGGAATAAGATTCCGTCCATTTTGATTTCAGGGAGTGGTGCCTTTTTTTTAATTTAAGATACATAACTTGATCCCCTGTTTTCCATAGGGCCACTTTGATATGCTTTTGTGCTTGAATTTTTTTATTTAGTTGTTTAATAGCTTGATTGACCCTGTATTGAAGAGTGGTTTTATCTTCTTGCAGCTGCTTAAGCCACTGCAAATGTTTATGCTGTGTTACATTAGGGGTCTTTCCCCCGATCTTGAGTTAGGTGGACAGGGTCAATCATAAGATGCATAGAGTGTCCAAATATAATTTGGAATGGCTGAATTTTGGTTTGTAATTTGTTGCTGCTGCGGATAGCTGCTAAAATTAGAATCATAGATTATCAGGGTTGGAAGGGACCTCAGGAGGTCATCTAGTCCAACCCCCTGCTCAAAGCAGGACCAATCCCCAGACAGATTGTTCCCCCAGATCCCTAAATGGCCCCCCTCAAGGATTGAACTCACAACCCTGGGTTTAGCAGGCCAATGCTCAAACCACTGAGCTATCCCTCTCCCCCATAGAGGCAGCTTGTCTGGCCAATTTTTTTCGGTGTGGTTTACTACCTTCCGCAGTGCTGCCTTAATGGTGCGGTTCATGCGTTCTACCTGACCTGAGGATTGGGGTCGGTATGATATATGAAACTTTTGTTTGATTCCTAAGGCTTGCAAGATCAAAGTGAATTTTTTTTTCACAAAGGCCCCCCCATTATCAGAATCTATTCTTTCAGGGGTACCCTATTTACACACCATCTTATTAAAAACTTCTTAGCCACCACCTGGGTGCTGTTGGTTTTAGTAGGAAATGCCTTTACCCAGCCTGAAAAAGAATCAGTTATTACCAACGGGTATTGAAATTCTTTTTTACTTTTAGGCAACTTGTCAATGAAATGAATCTGGACTCTATGCCAGGGCCCATGCCTTCGTTGGTGCATCATGGGTTGCCAATGAAGGGGTCGTGCACACCGCATGCAATTCCTTACACATGTTTTCACATTATCCTCCATGGTTTTCTATTTTGCAACTTGTTTTACCCTATTTAAGGTTTCCTTTACTTTTTCAATCATGAACTGATGGGCTACATTAATTAGTTCTTGCCTCTCTGCCTTTGCTGGAGTTCGGTGATTTACAGCATCATCCGTTGGTTCAGGGGCCTCGGTAGGGGCGCCTTTAGCTTGGCTGCTAGTTACAATTGCTATACTGTGTTGCCAGGCTACGTTATTAATAATAATAATAATTTCAGATATATCTATTTCATAGAACTGGAAGGGACCTTGAAAGGTCATCAAGTCCAGCCCCCTGTCTTCACTAGCAGGACCAAGTACTGATTTTTGCCCCAGGTCCCTAAGTGGCCCCCACAAGGATTGAACTCACAACCCTGGATTTAGCAGGCCAAGGCTCAAACCACTGAGCTATCCCTGCCCCCAAACATATAACCCTCTGGTTTCCTGGGGTGTTTCATAGACTATCAGGGTTGGAAGAGACCTCAGCTAGTTCAACCCCCTGCTCAAAGCAGTACCAATCCCCAACTAAATACCCAAATGGCCCTCTCAAGGATTGAACTTACAACCCTGGGTTTAGCAGGGCAATGCTCAAACCACTGAGCTATCCCTCCCCCTGTTCCAGCGGGCTTCCTCGCTTGTTTCCTTGTTATGGGCTTTTACATGTTTGATTTTCAATTGGTTAGGATTTTCTGTTACCCACCGATAAATCCACTTTTATTTATTTAGATATGCAATATCTTTACCATCCGCCGCCCTCCACTTATTTTTTTTTTCCAGTCCTGCATTCAGAACTGAATTCCCTTTACGCAAAAGTCGCTATCAGCGTAAATATACACTGGTCGCGGGGAATGCTCATATTGTTTCAGAACCTGATAAATGGCATGTAATGCAGCATGTCGGCTGACCCATGGTCCAGCTGGCCCTGAATAACGTTTTTATTTAAATTGAGAGCTGTATATTTTACACACTTTTTTCCATGTATTATCATTGGACTTTCATCAGTGAACCAAATATGCTTCACTTGCCCTACTGTATTCAATTTCTCCAGTGGAGGTGCTTGTACTAAAGCAATTCTTTGCCCCAGAGTGATCTCTGGCCAGTCGTGTCGGTTTTCTTTTTTAATTAAAGCGTGTGTTAGCATGTCCGGTTTTGACACTGTTTCTGTGGTTACCCCGTTGTTAATTAAAATTAGAGTCCATTGTGCCATTCGGGTATTAGAGACTTTCCCTCCCATCAGCTTTCCTGACAAAATGTATTTTAGTGGAGTGTGGGTGCTTTGAATAGTGATTGGAGCTATTCCTGCGAGTGGCTTAAAAGATTGCACTGCCCAGATGGCTGCCAGGCCAGCGCCGTATTATTGCCTAGGCCGACAAGGCCTAGGCCTAGGGCGGCAAATTTGCAGGGGCGGAAGCTCCCCTCCGCGCCCCGCCCCCTGCTCCAGCTCACCTCCGCCTCCTCTGCAAGTGCGCCGCCGCGTCCTGTTTCTCTCCCCTCCCAGCGCTTGCGCCGCAAAACAGCTGTTTCGCGGGGCAGGGAGGGACGGGGGAGGAGGGGGAACGCCACGCGCTGGGGAAGAGACGGGGCTAGGGGTGGGGATTTGGGGAAGGGAGGGGGCAGGGACTTTGGGGAGGGGGTTGGAATGGGGGCGGGAAAAGGGCGGAGTCGGGGCGGGGCCAGGGCGGCAATTATTTCCCGGCCTAGGGGCGGCAAAATTATTAATCCACCACTGTGCCAGGCATTCACGTTCACAGGGATTAAAATTTATCTCAGCTCCTTGTAATTTCCTGGATTTAGATGAGTTTTCCCTTTTTATTATTTTGTAATAGGGTAGCAGACAAGACTGTATTGTTGGCAGCTGGGTGAATAACAAAAGGCTGTGATTCATCAGGGAAGCGCAGTGCCGGAGCTGAGAGAGCTTTTTGCTTTAAGAGCCTTAAAGCAGCGTCCTGCTCCCCTTCCTAATTCCCCTTGGTCTTCTTTTTTAATAATCGCCACAAGGGGTGTGTTATTTTCGCATACTTGTAACTGTGTGAACTGAGAAAATTAAACCCTCCCAACAGTACGTTCAGGGAGTGAGCGTCAGTAGGCGCTGGCATTTTTACTAGGGCTCTCACTTTGCGCTGGTCTATTTGCCTTTCTTCTTGTTCAATAATTATACCCCAATATCAGGGGGTAGCCGTGTTAGTCTGTATCTACAAAAACAACAAGGAGTCTGGTGGCACCTTAAAGACTAACCGATTTATTTGGGCATAAGCTTTCGTGGGTAAAAACCTCACTTCTTCAGATGCATAGAGTGAAAGTTACAGATGCAGGCATTATATACTGACACATGGAGAGCAGGGAGTTACTTCGCAAGTGGAGAACCAGTGTTGACAGGGCCAATTCAATCAGGGTGGATGTAGTCCACTCCCAATAATAGATGAGGAGGTGTCAATCCCAGGAGAGGAAAAGCTGCTTCTGTAATGAGCCAGCCACTCCCAGTCCCTATTCAAGGCCAGATTAATGGTGTTAAATTTGCAAATGAATTTTAGTTCTGCTGTTTCTCTTTGAAGTCTGTTTCTGAAGTTTTTTTGTTCAATGATGGTGACTTTTAAATCTGTAATAGAATGATCAGGGAGACTGAAGTGTTCACTTACTGGCTTATGTATGTTACCATTCCTGATGTCCGATTTGTGTCCATTTATTCTTTTGCGGAGGGACTGTCCGGTTTGGCCAATGTACATGGCAGAGGGGCATTGCTGGCGCATGTAATATGTAACTTGGGGCTGCACCAATTGAACCTTATCTAAGGCTACTTTGAACCCCGTTGTCTGAATTAGTGCCAAATCCTTTTTCGTTAGTGTTTGATTTTGTGCCTCGGTTTCCCCTTTTTTATACAGTAGACCAAGTTTGCAATTTTTTTTTATTTTTCCTTTTTTTTTTATCCCTTTTACAATATACATTACACATATTCTGGGGAAAATGCACATTCCTTTTACAGTTTAACTTTTATAACATCAGCCATATTAATTTTTACATAAGGTGTAGCTGGGGTTTTTTTGTGCTCGCAGAGTTTTTATGTACCCTTATCAGAGCGACAGTTTCATTACACAGAGTCACCTTAAGGCTCAGTGTGGGACACTGTCTTTTTTCTTCTTCTTTTACTACAACTCTTATTTGCTATTTTGTTACCAAAAAAACAAATCCAGAATCTTTTTTCATTCTCCTGGTTTTGACGGCGACTTTGGTCTTTTAAAAAGATATTGAACTTATAAAGCATTAAGGGACCTTAAGGGTTAAATGCTAAATATCAAAGCCAAACAACACTAGTTACCTGTGTTTGGCAAAAAGTATTTTTTGGTTTTGCAACTTTGAATGGTATTATTTAAAAACAAAACCAATTGGTCCTTAGAACCGGACATATTTATACACACAGAAAGATACATACACATTTTTTTTTAACATTCCTCTACACTGCTCCATTTTTACATAGCAGTACACAGATTACATCCCCTTTATACATTTGGGAGCAGTTAAGTTCCAATAGAAACCCCTTATGTTCTTTTAGCAAATTTGACTAAATTGTTTATAGTCAAATGATTTAAATCAGAGTGTGTCTTTGCCTGGCTTACTGACAGACATTCCTTCGGAAAAGGGCCCATCTTCCCTTCAGCATGGGTGCAAAGAAACCAAGAATTTTCTTTCTATAATACTTTTTAAAAAAACATTTTTACAACGTTTGACTGCTTAATTTCCTTCAGCCTCTGCAGTGTTAACTTCTTACCTTTTTTTTTTTTTTTAAATCACTTGCTTATCTTCTAAAAGGACACCTTCATCAACTCAGATTTCACCATTCCAAGGATTGTTCCGGGGATCTGAAATTCCCAAGCCTGTACTTCCCTTTTTTCTCACTCCTGCCCCTAGGCCCTCGGGGCTTCCAACCTGGTTTTCAATTTTTTTTTAATCTGTTGCCTGCCTGCTTGTCTGGGCCCGATCCTGTTTTCCTCACTGAACCGTCCCTTTTTATGGACACTGTCTTTGTTCCACTACCAATTTAGCAAGGAGGGTGGGCTCCTTAACTATCCCCCACCCCTCCTGGTCCCTTTCCTTAAACGTTTTTTTAAAACTGTGAAATTACCACAATATCACTCACAAACAAACAAAATACTACACTGTATATATCTTATCTATATAGTTTTCCCCAACAGGAGCGAGAACTCTAATCCTCCCCCTATTGCCCGGCACTTCTACGACCGGGGGTTTATACACCAAATATAAAAACCCCTCCCAGGGATCAGAGCGAGAAACCCTAAGTTCTCCTCTTGTGCTCAGTCTTGCTACGGCTGAGGCTGTATGCACCTAGGATTTTTCGGTTTGGAGCGAGGATCTCAAAGTCCTCCTCTTACTGCCTGACCATACTACAATCAGGGGTATACCCACCTGCAATTATTTCCCCGCAGCAGTCTGGGGTGGAGAGAGGGATCTAAACCTTTCTCCTGTTTCTCAGCCCTGCTACGACCGAAGGTGGGGATACCTTTTAATCATAAACATTCTCAATTCATAAAATACCAACAGTGAATACAATATTAACCACACCTGGTTCCCTGTTTACTGCCCAGGATCTTTATGACCGGGGGTGTGCACACCTGAATGTATGGTATACCTTCTTAGCAGTATTGTCAATAATTACAGCACATATTCTTCTAAACTCTCAATTCTATTAGACTGGGCAACATCTAGATTAAGCAGTTTTTCTCACCCCGTTGGATATTGCAGTCCTTAATATACAGGTTTGTTCCTTAAACCTGGGCCAATCTCCTCTTTGAAGTCTTGTCTTCTTCTCAGTGTCTTGGTTGCTTGCAGCGTAGGTGAGGGCAGGAGAAGGGCCCAGCCTGGGCCCCCTGTGTTCAGTTTTATACCTTCAGTCCATGTGCTGGTAGAGCACAAGTCCAGGCATGGCTGGGGGCATTGCTGAGTCCCCAGGCAAGATTGGGCAATTCCCCTGGTGTAGCCTCATGCAGGTGAGTCATTGCATTGTAGCTCCCTTGCTGGACAATGGCTGTCGATGGTTATTTGACACCCGCCTGGGCATTGGTTACTTTCCTTACTGGGGAGCTAATATCTGGCTGATTCCCCAATTTACAGCAAGCTTTAGTGACAACCATACAACACAATTCTCATAACTTCATATGCATTAATGATGTACATATACGGATAGAAAAATGACTTTCAGCAGATCATAACCTCTCCCTTGATACCTTATAAGGCATGCTTTATATGCAAGATCACAATTATATGTAAATGAGGAATATGGGGTTACAGGACGCTCCCCCAAGGTATAGAATGTCACAGTGGTACCCAGTCAAATGCCTTACAGAAGTCTAAGTGTACCACATCAACACTGCTATCTTTATCAATCAGACTTGTAATCTCACCAAAAAAAGAGATCTGAATTAGGGTTGGATCTTTACTTTGTATTTCCTGGTTTTCAGAAGTTTGAGTGTAGCTGGACTCAGTGTTCTGGAGGGGCATGAATGAGTAGAATCATAGAATATCAGGGTTGGAAGGGACCTCAGGAGGTCATCTAGTCCAACCCGCTGCTCAAAGCAGGACCAATCCCCAGACAGATTTTTACCCCAGTTCCCTAAATGGCTCCCTCAAGGATTGAATTCACAACCCTAGGTTTAGCAGGCCAATGCTCAAACCACTGAGCTAACAAAGTTTTCTGCTCATGAACAGGAGCTGTGGAATGTTATGGGGTATAATCCCTCACACGGGGGCTCTGGGCCCTTTTTCACACTTCGGAGCCGCGATAAGTATCTGCTGACTTCTTCGTTTCCTGCCATTATTTGGAGGTCAAACCTGCTTTGGGAAGCTCTGACAGACTCCACTGGGCCATGCTAAAGATGCAAAAACATTTCCTAGTGGCCCAGTCCTGTGAGGGACTTTAATTGCTGTTAGTGATTCATTAGACCAATACTGCAATACATCCATGATGTACAGAAAGCTCCAACCCTCTCAGATCACCATTTCTGGGCGCAAATGTCTCTTAGGAACGTGTGCCAAGCTGGGGCTTTCATCAGACCTCACGGCCTGGACTCTGATGGGTGGAGAAAGCAAGAGCAGGAGCCTGGGGGAGCGAGCCTGGAGCTCAGAGACAGCAAAGGGGGCGCAGAGCAAGGTGCAGAGCATTGCCGTGCTCTGACCAGCTGCACACAGCACAACGTTTCATTAACAAGCCCTTTGTGTGGCTGCCCTGCATGGGCTCCTGACAGTCTCTTCTGCTCCGCTGCCTCTTGTGTCGCTGTGGATTCATTGCGGTACCTCACTGGAAGTGTGGCATCACTGAGGCTAGGTTGTGTCAGCGGAGGAATCAGGCAAGAGGCAGCACCTAGGACTGGGAATTATCTGGGGCTGTGGCCATGCTTGGCACCTGGCAGAGCTGCCTGTGTTGGCCGGTGCCCACTGTGCACACACACCGACCTCCACCATTCAGGGCCTGCAGATGCTGACAAGCTGTCCCAGCAGAGAGCTCCAGAGAGAACACACGTAAGGTATCTCCCCTACAAGGAGCAGCGGGAGAGCCCAGGGCCGCCACTGGCGTCTGACAAGGGTACTTAGGGCTGCCTTTTACTCTCGCTACAGTGGTGCTGCAGTCCCTGCATGCCATACTCCATGTGAATTGGAGCCCTGATTGCTGGGTCTGGAGCAGAGGCACTGACTTATTTTCCCTCGGGGGTACTTCACCCCCCAGTCTGCCCCGAGGTCCCGCCTCCACTCCGGCCCTTCCCCTGAGGCCCCGCCTTTGTTCTGACTCTTCTCCCCCCCCTGCTCTGCCTCTTCCCACCCCTGCTCTGCCCCCTTCCCCGAGGCCCCGCCCTCACTCCGCCTCTTCCTGTCTCCACTCCAACCCCTTCCCCGAGGCCCCTGCCTGCCTGCTGCTCTCCGTCCTCCCCCAAGCGCCTCCCAAACAGCTGATCTGTGACACCACCGAACAGCTCTGGTGGGTGCTGGGCACCCACTATTTTTCTGTGCCCCTCTCCCTCCCACAGGCTGCAAGCAGCAAGAATCAAAGGCCAGCAAGAACTCACAGGCTGGAAGAGCCAAACCCCTGATCATGGAGCCACTCCCACTATCACAAAGAAACAAATGGTTCCACCTCCCATCTTTCCTCCAACAGGTGCGTTGTGAGCAAGACATGAGACGTCATTCTTCCGCTCTACTCTGCCCTGGTTAGGCCTCAACTGGAATATTGTGTCCAGTTCTGGGCACCGCATTTCAAGAAAGATGTGGAGAAATTGGAGAGGGTCCAGAGAAGAGGAACAAGAATGATTAAAGGTCTAGAGAACATGACCTATAAAGGAAGGCTGAAAGAATTGGGTTTGTTTAGTTTGGAAAAGAGAAGACTGAGAGGGGACATGATAGCAGTTTTCAGGTATCTAAAAGGGTGTCATAAGGAGGAGGGAGAAAACTTGTTCACCTTAGTCTCTAAGGATAGAACAAGAAGCAATGGGCTTAAACTGCAGCAAGGGAGGTTTAGGTTGGACATTAGGAAAAAGTTCCTAACTGTCAGGGTGGTTAAACACTGGAATAAATTGCCTAGGGGAGGCTGTGGAATCACCATCTCTGGAGAGATTTAAGAGCAGGTTAGATAAATGTCTGTCAGGGATGGTCTAGACAGTATTTGGTCCTGCCATGAGGGCAGGGGACTGGACTCGATGACCTCTCGGGGTCCCTTCCAGCCCTACAATCTATGAATCTATGAATCCCTGCTCACCCAGAGACCTGAGAATCACTCCCAAAGCCTCAGGTCACAGCCACCACTTTTCTGCTACTGCACGTCTGACAGGGAGGGATATTCTTCACACCCCTCTAGCTCGAGCTCATTCACTTCCATGGGGTAGGACTGGAACACCAGCATTAGGCTGCCAGGCCAGCCCCACATCTGACGGAAGCTGGCTGGTTACCCGGGAGAGCAGCATAGACGAATGGAAATCAAAAACATTTTATTGCAAACCTATGACATCCTGGTACCCAGAAAGCAGAAACCAGCTCCACTGAAACAGGGCTGCAGCCTGCTCCACTGCCTCTCTTCTACCCGTTCCCAGCCGCCAGCAAGAGGTCAGGATTTCTGAATCACCACTTGAAATTTACCTGGCAGAAAGAGAAAGCACTGAGCGTGCAATGCAGGCCCTTCGCGAAGGGGAGGACACAGAAAAAGGGAAATGCTGCCATGGCCATAGGCGCCGACTCCGTGGGTGCTCAGGGGCTGGTGCACCCACTGGCAGCCAAGCTCCCCCACGCCCCACCTCCTCCTCCCCTGAGCGTGCTGCGTCCCCGCTCCTCCGCCTACCTCGCAGCGCTTCCTGCCTGGCCACCGCCAAACAGCTGTTTGGCCGCTTTGGGGTGGGGGGAGGAGCGGGAACGTGGCGGGGAAGAGGAGGGGCCGGGGTGGGGATTTGGGGAAGAAGGGAGGGGGCGGAGTTGGGGCAGGGACTTGGAATGGGGGCGGGGCAGGGCCTCATGGAAGGGGTGGAGTCAGGGCGGGGCTGGGGGGTAGAGGAGGGTCGAGCGCCCACCGGCGGGAGCAGAAGGCGCCTATGACCATGGAAAGAGGCTGGGTTAGAGAGATCTCATGGCTGAGAAACCTCTGCCTGGGAAATCACTGTCCTGGCTTCATCCATGCAACCCCACCAAATACAGAACCAAGAGCCCACATCCGACTCCCTGGGCCTCTCTTTCCCTGGACACATTCCCAGACACCTCTTCACTGAGCGCTAGCTAGGAGGGGTCCCTTTCGGAAGTGTATATTGGGCAGGGAGAAGGTTGGCCCCTCTGGCACACCCTCCTGTACTACACAGGCGGCAGCAGGGCACCTTCCTCCACGTGCCTCAGCCTCTAGGGCCTCTCCAAGAGAGGAGTTCAACCTGCCTGGCCCGCTCCATCCTGGCCCCCTCTCCAGAGGCCACCGGCCAGGGGAGCCAGGTGACGATAGCTTTGTGACAAGGGCTACCCCGTTACCAAGAACTGGACTCAGACCTTCTGTCTCCCTTGTTCCACAGAACAGACATCAGCTGGCTGGAACACCTGGGCAATGCCCAGCACATCACACTGCAACCCAAGGCTCTCCAGGGCTCTGACAGGCAGGGAAGTAGGGAGCAGGGGGGCACCCCCTTCTTCCCTAGAGCAGGGATGGGGGAGGGGTATATCCTAAGGTGCCCTGGCTTGCGTCCTACTGGATCTCAGTTCCCTCTCCCCACGCAGAGGCTAACTACTTACTGGACGGCATCACCGGCACCTCGGCAGTCACAGTGCTGTCAAAGCCCAGGTTGGAGAGAGCTCCTTTCACAAGGCCACATGTAAAGGCGAGAAACTACAGGAAAGGCAGAGAGCCGGTCAGTTCTCCCCTGGGGGGCATTCTGGAGCAGCAGTACTTGCCCTAGGTAGAGGGGGATCGAGCTAGGACTCACTAGCTAGACTGGGAGTGACTCTCTCTATGTGCAGACTGCCCCAGTGGCTAACCAATAGAATCATAGACTATCAGGGTCGGAAGGGACCTCAGGAATTAGGGAATTATCCTCACAGTCATGGACTCTTCTGGTGAAATCCGGGCTTGCCCAACTCAGTGGGGGTTCTACCATTGACTTCAGTGGGCCCAGGATTTCACCCATCCATTGTAAGACCAGAAATAACAGTTATGATCATCTGCTTGGATCTCTTACATAACACAGGCCAGATAACCTCCCCCACCGATTCCTGCATCAAGCCCGTAACTTAGGGCTGAGAACAGCGTCTCTCTGTAAGATGTCCCATTTTAATTTAAAGACTCCAAGTGGTGGAGAATCCGCACCACCCTTAGGTGAATTCTCCCAGTGGTTAGTTACTCTGACTGTTAAAAATTTGTTATTCCTACTCTGAGTTTATCTAATTTCAGCTTCCAGTAACTGGAACTTGTTCTAACTCACTTGGCTAGATAAAAAAACCAGAAATCTCCTCCACATGTAACCGTAACTGTCTTTTGGATAAACTACAGAGACTGAACTCTTTAGTTTCTCCCCAGTCATTCTGGTAGCTCTTCTCTGCACCCGCTCCAATTTTTCCAACACCCTTTTTAAAACGTGGACCCCAGAATTGGAGGCAGCATCTCAGTACTGGTCTCATCAATGTTCTACAGAGGGAAAATCACCCTCCTGCTACTACTCACTACTCCCGTTAACCGTGGGCGGCGGGTATAACAGGCCAGAGGAGGCTGAGCCGCCCCAAACAGCCCAGCGTGGCCCTGCCCATGCTTCGCCCCCAGACCCTCTCCTGCCTGCTTCCAGTTCCCGCTCTTCCCCCGTGGCTCGGGTGGGGGCGGGCCAGCCTGTGGCTGGGACTCGGGGCGACTGGGGCCAGTGCTCGCACCGCCCAGCGCATCGGGGCTGGGGGCCGCCCGCCCGCCCACCCGGCGCTCTGGGGCTGGGGACTGCCTGTTCGGCGTTCCGGGATTGGGGGCGCTCAGGTGGCCTGGGGAGCCAGTGGCCGTGGTGGGGTTGCTCTAGGCTCTGGCGGGGATGGGGCAGGGCCTCAGGCAGAAGGGAAGTGGCTGGGGGATAGCCTGCCCCAATGGGCGGTTCACACGCCACCCATGCCATTAATGCATCCGAGCATCCCATTAGCTCTTATATGGGCTTTGAAGAGTTACACGAGCTCCAAGTTCAAAGGACAACAGTGATGGACTTCACCAGAGGACCTGGAACCCAGAGCACAGGAGAGCAGGCCAGGTCAGAGTCCATGCAGCTGTGTTTATTATTTTAGTACATCCAAGGTATGCTGTGGCCCCCCAGATGAGGTAGAAAGGCCTGGTCCCTGCCCCAAAGATCTTATAACCTAATATGGGCTCTCTGAGCTTGGGAGGGGCAGTCAGTCACAGGGGGAAAGCAGCCACAAGGCCTACCTGGTTCGGATTCAGCTTCCAGCTTGGCTTGCTAGACAGCTTGCAAAGCCTGGCAAAAGCCAACATACAGCATGTCCACGACTGCTTTGGAGGAATTTAATCTGTTGGGTTTTATATGGGGGATCTGAACACTGAAGAGGGGTTTAGCCGTGATGACAGAGGTCACAGTGCAGCCTTTCCTGTGGCCCTGACAAACAAGGAGGAGGTGCTTCTACTGGAGGATGTCCCCACGTTGGGCTTACCTTGGGTGCCTCCTCCAGGTACTGCTTCCCATTGGACAGCTGGCTTAGGAGGAGGAATTGATTGTCTTGCAGCATGTAGGTTCCCTGCGGGAATGAGAGATCTGTGGGTTTGGGAGGCAAAATAAGTCAAGATGGCTGGGCCTCAGAGCCGCAAATACTAGGCCCGTTAGAAATGAAACCAAGAGTCAGACTGTGTGAGCAGCATATACCAGGGTGCCCCCTGCGCAGCACATGAGATCATCACCATCGCCTAGAAATCCATCACTGACGGCCACAGGCTCACGCAATGCCAAGCCCCCAATCCTAGCACAGCAGGAAGGGCACTTCCTTCCACTAAATGATCCCAGTGCTGCTCTGCGGGGGGAGTACTCCAGCTGCCCCTTGGTCAGTGCACTCGCTGTCTCTGATGCAGCCTTCAGAGGGACCCCTGATCTGCAAATGGCACCTCGGAATCTAAGTCAGGTCAGTTCCAGAGCAGGGACAGGCACAGGACTCCCAGAACACTCTGGTCCAGTTCTGGATACATTTCATGGTCTTTGTATTAATCTCTGAGCTCTAATGGGCTAGGACCTGCCAACCTCAGTGACCACCTCTCTCCCCAGGACAATGGGGACAATAGGGTGGAACTCTGGGGCTGGGCATTCTTACTGGAGGGTCCTCAGCTGAGGAGCTCTGTTCTCCTGGAAATAAGGCTGCGCTTGTGCCACACACCCCTGAGCCACAATGCCAGACTCAAATGTTTGCTCAGGCCTCTTGATACTACCTGGGGCAGCAGCCTAGTCCTTTCTCCACCCTCCTCTTGGAATAAGCTATGGAGCAAGAAGTACTTTGGGGAGAATAACAGGAGTACTTGTGGCACCTTAGAGACTAACAAATTTATTAGAGCATAAGCTTTCGTGGGCTACAACCCACTTCTTCGGATGCATATAGAGTGAAATATATTGAGGAGATATATATACACACATACAGAGAGCATGAACAGGTGGGAGTTGTCTTACCAACTCTGAGAGGCCAATTAAGTAAGAGAAAAAAAACTTTTGAAGTGATAATCAAGATAGCTCAGTACAGACAGTTTGATAAGAAGCAAGTGTGAGAATACTTACAAGGGGAGATAGATTCAATGTTTGTAATGGCTCAGCCATTCCCAATCCCTATTTAGCCCTGAGTTGATTGTGTCTAGTTTGCATATCAATTCCAGCTCAGCAGTCTCTCGTTGGAGTCTGTTTTTGAAGTTTTTCTGTTTTAAGATAGATTTTGGGGAGAATGAATGCTTCTCTTCTCACCCGTCTGCATGGTGCAGCAGGGACACTGAGATAAAATCATGGACTATCAAGGTTGGAAGGGACCTCAGGAGGTCATCTAGTCCAACCACCTGCTCAAAGCAGGACCAATCCCCAATTTTTGTTTGTTTGTTTGTTGCCCCAGAACCCTAAATGGCCCCCTCAAGGATTGAACTCACAACCTTGGGTTTAGCAAACCAATGCTCAAACCACTGAGCTATCTTCCCCTCCTAAGGAGGAGCCTGCAAAGGCCAAGACAAAACTGTGGGAGAGCATCCAGTCATCCTGGGAGCAGGGGAAAGCCTCGCAGCTCTTACCTGATGGTTGGTGCGCAGATTATCCACCTGCTTCTTGAAGACGGTTATCCACAGATCCTTGCAGAGGAATTTCAGGGCGTCCAGCTCATCCTTGAATGACGGAGTCTCCTTTGTCAACCTTCAGCAGAAGGGGGAAATCGCAGCGTTTGGTAATTGTCTCTTTGAATGGGTCCTACAGTATCAGGCAGCGGGACTAGAGAAAACCCGGAGCTGAGTCACCTGTCAGAGCAATGCTGACAGGATCATTGGCAGACTGCCCGGGGCTCTAGCTCCATCAGTTCCTGTTTCCCTTCTATCTTGTCAAAAGAGATTAAGCACTAGATGTATCAGAAGGGAAGTTGGATTTACTCAGGGCTGGGCTTGGAGCCCTGCCCGGGAAGGGAGCTGGGAGCCCCTTCAGCACAAGCAAGGGGGATTGAAGCCACTCCGGCGTTTGGAAGTGCTTTTCACTTAACAGCTCAACAGCATGGAAACAGAAGGGCTAAACATTTTCAGAAACAACGAAGTCGCTTAGGAGCCTAAATATCATTCACTTTCTGTGTCTATTTGAGTCAATGAGCTTCAGGCTCTTAAATCACAAATGCGCTTCCTTTGTGCTCTCTCATGGTTTTAGGACACATCCCCCATGGAATCAGCCACCCCGGCCTAGCCCAACATCCAAAACTCTGCCCATCAGCTAAGCCAACAGTGGGCAGGAGGAACTGCAGGAGGGCAGACAGCCCAAGCAAGGGGAGCCCAGAGCAAACGGTGCCAAAATTAGAAGTGAATCCAGCTTCAGGACCCCTGCCATGTCCCGGCCCCTCCTGGGCAGTAGCGTAGCTAGCGGGGTGCAGGGGAAGCAGTCGCTTCCCCTCAGCAAATTTGCCAAAAGCGGTGCCTTTCCAAAGGCGGCTGGAGGAGCGAGGGGGGGCGCAGGCTGGCTGCGGGCGGCCATGGGGGGGCAGCGGGGGCGTGGCTGGCGGCGGGGGGGGGAGCGGGGGGGGATCCATTCCATGTTTCATCTCTGACCCCTACCTGTATCATGGGCCAAACCGAAATCCAAGAGCTAAAAAAAACTCTCAATCTGGCTTCAGCCATCACAGACTGACCTCATCCTTACTCTGAATTGTATTGATTGGCTGGTATACACAGTATCTCAGTTCTAGGCTGAGAGAGCAACATAGAAGGTTTGTGTGGGTGTCTGATGAACAAATGTGGTTTGGGTGGGCGGCGGGTGTGCGGCCGGAGGAGCGGGGGGAGGCGCAGCATGCGGCCCGCAGCGCGGCTGGCTGCCACAGCCGGAGGAGCAGGGGGGGCGCAGGGTGGCGGCCGGCAGCCACGGGGGACGGCGGGCGCAGCTGGAGGAGCGGGGGGGCGCAGCATGGCGGCCGGCAGCCGCGGCCAGAGGAGCGAGGAGGGGGGCCTGCGGGGGTGGCATGGCAGGGCTGGAGGAGCCATGGGGGGTGGAGGGGCGGTGCAGCCGGAGGAGGAGCCAGCCAAGGGGGGCATGGCCAGAGGAGGAGCCAAGGGGGGGACGCCTTTTTTATGTTTGCTCCCCCTCCTCTTAGAAGCTGGCTACGCCACTGCTCCTGGGGCCTTCCCTCCCTGGTGCTCATCGGGCTCCATTTCAGACTCTGATTCACTCCCAGTTCACAGGGACCGCTTTGTACTGGGAGCTGCTGCCGATCTGTCGTCCATGTTAAACTTCCTCCTCCACCGTCACTCCATGAATCTCCCACCCCACCCCGCCTGTGCTCTGGTACTCTGCACTCACCTCTCCGAGAGTCCTTGGCCCACTCGGAAACCCACTCCCTCCAGGGCACCGAGACCTTTCTCCTGTTCCTGTCAAACACCACAGATGAAAAGGCTCAGAATGGAGTCAGTGCACCTGAACCATTTGTCTGGCGCTGGGATTAGCCTTGCCTAGCAGCCCCTCCATGGCTTCAGAAGGGTGGGAGAAGGTCTCTGACCTGGAAGCATCAGGGCAAGATGCAGCATTGTGAAGTTGACGCTGAAGAGTGGGGTATGGTGGGTTGGGTTGAGGTGGGGTAGGGGAACCTGATGCTCACTCTGAAGTTTCATCGATTTGTTGACTCCAAGGCCAGAAGGGACCATTGTGAATGTGATCATGTAGTGTAGGGTGACCAGATGTCCCGATAAAATCGGGACTGTTCCACTATTTAACCCTTTGTCCCACGTCCCGATCAATGTATGATTGGGACGCCATTTGTCCCGATATTCAGGTAAGGAGGCGAACGGAGGGAGGCGCTGACCCCGTGGGTGCTCCAGGGCTGGAGCACCCATGGGGAAAAATTGCAGCCAAGCTCCCCCTCCTCGCCTCCCCCCCTCCAGCGCTTCTTGCCACCTAACAGCTGTTTGGCGGCGCTTAGCGCTTTCCAGGAGAGAGTGGGGAGGAGCGGGGATGTGGCGAGCTCAGGGGAGGAGGCGGAGAAGAGGCAGGGCAGGGGCGGGGACTTGGGGAAAGGGAGTGGAATGGGGGCGGAGCAAGGGCGGTGCAGGGGCAGGAAGAGGCGGAGGGTGAGCGAGCACTCACCCGGCAGAAGGGAAGTCGGCGCCGTAGGGGTGAGTGGC
>NW_020664868.1:5298261-5338752 GCF_002925995.2 Terrapene triunguis | reverse complement strand
CCCAGCCTCTGGCACAGAGCCCCGCCCCCAGCACAGAGCCCCGCCCCTCGGCAGCGACTCGCCGCCCGACCCAGAGCCTTGTCCCCGGCTCGGCGCTCCCTCTCACTCCCCCTCCCCTCACCGCACACAGCGCATGCGCCATCTCCATGTGCAGCGCCTGGAACAGCGGCGAGTCAGCCATGGCCGGAGTCGCGACTTCCGGGATCGGACACCATGTGACTGATCATGTGACCTGCCTGCGACGGGATCATGTGACCTGGACTCCGTCCATGCCGTTCCGCCTCCGCGACAGCGGGTAGCGAAGAGAAGCGGGTGGGGGCGGGGCTGGTGGCTCGGACTGTGGGGGCTGTTTGAGGGACCTGAGGAAGGGGGGGACTCTGGGTGAGCACGGGGACTGTGGGGGGATGGGGGGGATGAGTGGGGGGCTCTCGGGGGGAGGGGAATGGGGGCGCTCTGGGGGGCGAGTGGGGAGCTCTGGGGGGAAGGGAGTGGGGGGGCGCTCTAGGGGGATGGGTGGGATGATTGGGGGACTCTGGGGGAGGGGAGTTGGGGGCGCTCTGGGGGGAATGGAGATGCTCTTGCGGGAGAGGTGGGATGAGTGGGGATGCTCTGAGGATGTGGTGGGTGTGGAGGGAAGTGTGGGGGCACTCTGGGGAAGCAGGGGTGCTCTGGGGTAGAGGTGGAGGAGTAGGGGGCTGGGTTGGGAGGGTTGGGGTAGGGGGAGCAGGGTGCTTTCTGGGAGAGGGGCTGGGGAGGAGGCTCTGGAGCAGAGGTGGAAGGGATGTCTGTGGGGAGTTTCCCTGAGAGATGAATGACAGGCTTCCGGGACTTTGCCCATGGCCATATTCTGTCCTGTGCTGATGTCCGTCATGCCATGGACTGGTGGTCTCCCTATCCTGTTACTGTGTTGCCCTCCATTTGAGGTCATTCACCGCCTCTCTCCTGGCTGGGTACCTGCCATCCAGCGGCTGTTGGGCTGGTTGTTGCTGGCACGTAGCACTTCAGCTAACGGCCCACCTAACTGCTCCCCCCTGGAACTTCACAACCACTTGCCAGCTTCTTCCGGGCTCCTGGGACCCATCGACCTTCCGAGCTGTCTCAGGCTCTTCTCCATTGTCTCAGTTTCCCCTCTCTTGCTGTGACTGACCTGCTTTTGTTTCTTTAGATGGCTGAAGCCCAAGGATGGCAGCACCCCAAAACAAAGCCGTGGTTCAAGGGGAAGCATCTGAGACTGATTCCGATGAAGAAGTTTATCTGCCGTCCGTTCCCCAGGCCTCCTTTCCCAGCCTCTCTGGTGTGAAAGTCCTCGGGGAAGCATCTGAGACAGATGACGAAGACGAAGGGAGCCCAAGTGGGCACAAAGTCAAGTCTAAGCTAGTCAACCTGGACCTGCCTCCCCTGATTGTCATCAGGAAGGAGGAGCCAAGGTCTCCTATGGGAATAGAAGAGAAACCTGCCCTTCGTATCCAGCACCAGGGGCGCTACAGCACCTTGCTGCAGCAGAAGCTGATTGAGAGCAATGCCCGCTTGTACTACGATGTCAGCAGCACCATCAAGCAGGTGTATCAGATGGCCACCAAGGAACTTGGCACCATCACTGCACAGCTCAGCAACTCGCAGAGCGGCATCATCAACGCCTCGCACAATATCCGCCTCGTTCTGGATGACTTGCAAGCCGTGGCTGACAAGATGGACATCGTCACCAGCTGCAACCTGCTGCCTGATATCCAGATGGAGCTGCCTCCTGCATAACCTACCCCTTCTCTTGGAACTAGGGGACCTGAGCTACCCCGCTCTGTTGGCAGCTTGGTGTGCTGGGCTGGTTGGTTACTGATGGGTACTGGCTTGTCACAAGGAGGGGATGTGGAATATCAAATGGAACTGCTTTAGCCCTGAAGGGTCTTTGTAGTTTTGATGATGACAGTACTGCCCAGCTAGTCCCAAGCGAATTAATGACCAAGGTCTCAGGGAACACCGCTCCCAGCATGCACAAAGGTCTCATGCAACTGCTGCTTAAGAGAACTGCTGTTAATATTATCATGTGGCTGGAGCTAATCCCAAGAAATAAGTGCAGTGGATGCACTGTAAGGTCTGTGCTTTAGGGTAACACTTTCAGAGTAGTATGACCAGCACGTGTCTGAAGGCCAAGGACAGTGCCTGTCCTGTAGCTGATGTAAGTAAACAGCTCTAAGCATGGAATGTGTGGGTTCTTTTTTCTGAAGCGTCTCCATGCCCCATCTGGTCAGCGAAACGACTAAGGGGACTAACTGTCATGTGGATATGTCCCCAACATAGAGCAGTTGTCAGATGGTCATTTCCAGTCACCCCCCCCCCCCCAGGACGGAATTTAAAGCAGTGATTTCTCAGTGAAAGGTTTCTCAGCCTGTTCCCTGGTGTTTTATCATTTGTGAAGCTAATACAGGCTCAGTTGTGCTGACACATACCCTGTCGGCTCTAGTTCTGCCATTTTCTTCTCTCCCACCTACTTCTAGGAGGTGTCCTTGGCCTTCTCGTCTTCTCCCTCTACACCCTTTCTTGGTCATCTCCTCCACTCACCTGGCTTCAATTACCATATTTACACCGATGACTCAACCCTACTTGTCCAGTCCTACATCTCCATCTGTCTCTGTATCCTCCTTGGTCGTGCCTTCCTTTCGCATAGTGCTGAGTATCCCTGCCTGTTATGCGGGAGACAGGGTTTGATTTCCTGACTGAGAGGCTTCACTGGATTATGTGACCTGGTAGCCTGCAATAGCAGAGGATTGGACCCAGGAGGTCCCTTCCAGTCCCGTGTATCTTCCTCCTGGATGTCTTGCTGCTATCCTAGGCCCAGATCCTCGGTTGTATTCAAGCTCTTTAACTTCCATTGATTGCAATGGAAATTAGGACCCTAAATACCTTTGAGGATTTGGGCCCTAGCAACCAAAGTCTCCTCTTTCCCTTTCTCTGTCACTGTACAGAACACCACCGTCAGGCCTGCAACTTGGGTGTCATCTGTAACTTTTCCCACACCTCACATACCGAGGTAGTGCCTAAATCATGCTGCAGCTTCCTCTGTAACAGCTTGCCTTTTATCTCTGTCCATCCTGCTCACTCTCTCCTCTGGGCCCTCACCATCTCCTGCTTGGCTCCTATAACTTCCTCCATGGCATCCCTGAAACCCACATTGTTCTCCTGGCCATTCATTTTGATTTAGTTGGGGATTGGTCCTGCTTTGAGCAGGGGGTTGGACTAGATGACCTCCTGAGGTCCCTTCCATCCCTGATATTCTATGATTATAAGGCAAGATGTGCCCATTATGATCATCTAGTCTGGCCTGTGTCATGCAGATCAGAGACCTGAATTCACTGATTTCTGCATCCAGACCACAAACCTCAATTCAAAATTCTGCTGCTAAGATTATTATTTCCTTGTATTAGTGTAGTGTGATGCCTAGGTGCCTTAGTCATCCTGGGCTATTACTCTTAACCATCTCAAACCCGCTTGAATCCCTCTGCTGGCTCTCCCCACTGTTCTGCATGAGATTCAAGCTTCTTGTGCTCACCTTTAACCCTCCCCCCCACCCCACCCCACCCTTAGTCCTTGCCTGTTCCTCTGCTTTTGTAACTTACTGATTTTGCTCCCCCTGTCCCCCAGGAGTCTCAGCCTCAAATCTCCTTCCCCTTTTGTTCACTTCTCCTACAAGCACCTTTGCCCTATCTCACGCCACTCCTTATGCAGGGAACGCTCTCCCTTAACTAGTCTGTTTCAAAACAGCTCCCCCACACAAAGCAAACAACCCCTGCCCCAGCTTGTCCTTCAGATCCCTTCTTAAGATTCCCTTTTCTTCTGCCTACGTAAGAGCTAATTGGCCAAGCAAAGGGAGCCCTTGCATTCAGCTTGGCTGTAGCATGATCACTTTTGAAGATTGCCTCCAGTTCCCTCTGGAACTTCAGAGAATGTTCTAAGTATCAATGGCAGAATCCTGTTGATTTTGATGAAAATCCGAAAACTGGAAAAGGCTGATTTCTGCTGATCTAAACGGTATGTTTCTGTAGGCTCTGGACACATGGGTGAGGCAGTTACCTCCCCCAGGCTTGTGGCTGGGGAGCATCACTCCATACAGGGATGAGGCGGTGAGGTTAGTTTTAGGGAACCATAGGGCTTCCTCTGCTTGCCGCACCGGGTAGGTCCACACTACCCGCCCGATTCGGCGGGTAGAGATGGATCTTCTGGGATCGATTTATCGCGTCTCATCTGGACGCGATACATCGATCCCAGAAGCGCTCCCCCGTCGACTGCGGAACTCCTGCTCGCCGAGAGGCGGAAACGCTGTCTACGGGGGAGCTTGCCTGCGCCGCGTGGACCCGCAGTAAGTACACTTAGTTCGATCTAGGAAACGTCGACTTCAGCTACGCTATTCTCGTAGCTGAAGTTGCATTTCCTAGATCGATCCCCCGCCCCAGTGTGGACCAGCCCACCCAATGAGCACTCGGTGGGCCTGGTTTTAGTGGAAATCAAGCTGCCAGAAGCCTCTTGTCCCTGCAGTCTGGCCAGCACCCCACCCAACAGACCCTTGCCCCCAACTCCAGCCAGCTGCACCCTCCACTTCAGTTGGCACCTTTGCACTGGGGAGACAAGTGTCTGGGGACAAGGGGCCCAGCTGGGTGTACACCTCAGCCTGTGTAAGTAACAAGGTGTGACCCTCTAGTTTATTATTGCAGTTAATGTCTCACCAGGGTTAAGTAGGTGGTAAGTACTGAGGTCAAATTAATCTTTTGTGTCTCCGATTACATACAAAAACTACATTAAAAGAATGGTCAGTTGACAAAGTCACGCCCTCAAAAGTTAGGAAATCCCAGAATTAAGGTTGTCTCTGTCTCCTTGTACTTATGTATTTTGATTCCCGTCTTTAACTATATACTCACATAGTATTTTTCCACAGTACGTCTCCCTCCATCAGGGGACTGGCTGGGTGGTGCTAGCTGAATGGGCAATTGTTCAATATTTTATGCAGGCATATGATTCAGTGAGTGGTCTCTTCCGTATTTACTGCTCATTAGCCAAACACTAAACACCGAATTATTCATTTCCTCATGGGCTCTTCTCTGGTACCCATGATTGTAATAGCTGAGTGCTTCTTTAAACTATCTCTCTTCACAAGACCCTGGGAGATATTTACTGTGCCTGGCTCACAAGTGAGGAAATGAGACACAGAGAATTGCGAAGGGTTCGTTCATTTTGTTTGGGCGCTGAACTTGAGACACAGTTGGATTTTTTGAAAACGCTGCTGCTGCTGTTGTCTTGTCCAGGATAATAATCTCAGGCCATGAAGTTCGAGAAAAAACTTGGCGACTCTCACAGGGAATAAGTGTAGTGGAGAGAATCACTTGCCTTACACTATGACATTCAAAAGTGTGGGCAGGGTTAAAGTCTGCTCTTGGCTGTGACAGATGTAGCAATTACCTGCAGTATGCTGGACAAACCTTGTTGAATGAAGTTTAAGTATTTTCGGAATTCGTTGTATTAAAAATGCAAATGTTTGTGGTGTTGTGGGATTGTGGTCTATCAGAAACGGTGGGAAGCGTTATGAGCTGCAGGGGACATATTTAAAACAACGGGCCAGACAAGATTAATCTTCTAGTGCAGGGGTGGCCAACCTGTGGCTCCGGAACCACATGGGACTCTTCAGAAGTTAATAGGTGGCTCCTTGTACAGGCACCGACTCTGGGGCTGGAGCTACAAGTGCCAACTTTCCAATGTGCCGGGGGGTGCTCACTGCTCAACCCCTGGCTCTGCCACAGGCCCTGCCCCCACTCCACCCCTTCCCACCCCCTCCCCTGAGCCTGCCGTGCCCTTGCTCCTCTTCCCCCCCCGGCCCAGACCTCCTGCATGCCATGAAACAGCTGATTGGGAGGTGCAGGGAGGGAGGGGGAGGCGCTGATCGGTGGGGCTGCTGGTGGGTGGGAGGCACTGGGAACAGGGGTGGGGGGGAGCGGCTGATGTATTACTGTGGCTCTTTGGCAATGTACATCAGTAAATTTTGGCTCCTTCTCAGGCTCAGGTTGGCCAACCCTGTTCTAGTGAGTGGCTTTCCTAAGAAATACGTGGGAGAATGGGAATGCAAATTACCCACCTCTGGTCCCATCCTTCTGAAGCTGCACCCTGAGGAGAAACGCGTTGTCTGCTGATCACTCATTACATGAGGACAAGTTCAGCAGCCCAAACTGGATAAAAGAGTGACTCAGATTCATGGGGTTGCTTGTTCTGAGCTAACAGCTGTTATGAACTTGTTACCACAGAAAAAACCCAGGCTGGTGGAGCGCGGGGGGGTGGGTTTGAAACACTGTTTAATGGCTGGAGCCCTTAGTGGAGTTCAGGTTTTAATATTTTCTCTCTAATACTTTTACCTTAAGAAGAAATGTACTTGCTTAGAAGGGGCTGTGTCGTAGCATAACTGTGGCAATTGCATGGTTTATAGCCTCCGAGGGGAAAAGCAGACCAGGGTGCTCGGGCAGTCTGACTTTGCTGAGGAATTCCCAGTGTAGGCAGGGAACGGTGCAGCCTGGAAATCGCCAAGTCAGGTGGGAGAGAACGTTAGGAGTGTTGGTGACAATGTAGGATTCAGGCCTGTATCTTTGCCTGAGATAGAATTTTGGGTCTTGTTTGCCCGGTTGATTTTTGATATTCTTATACTAATGTGTGCAAACAAAGGACAAAGACTGTGTGTGTTGCTTCTGCCTCGGCAGATGGGTTTGTTAGTATAATGGGAACAGCTAAGAGCAGTTAGAGTGTTACTGGGCATGGTGGAAGTATAATATACAAGCGCACACTTTAAGATTGCCTCAACTCCTATCTCAAGGCAAGATCAAGCACCCAGTGGGGAGGGGCAAAGGGAGGCTGGGGGGAAGGTATAAAACACTAAAAGGCCAAAGAAATGCCTTTCCCTGACTGTAGCACAACCTCACCCCTCCCATGGGATATAAAAGAGGTGGGACAAAGACTCCAGACTCACAACCCCCAAAACGGAACATGACCATAAATTGTCAGCGGTGGGACTGAGGACGTGCGTTTCAGGTATAATTATGCCTGCGAAGGAGTGGGGAGAAGGGGACCGGGGCCGTTCTTAGGCATACGCAGCATATGCAGTTGCGTGGGGCACCATGAAATTTGGGGCAACAAATTGCCCCAAATTTCATGGTGCCCTAGACAGCTGCGCATGCCGCATATGCGGCAGCACCAGCCCCAGCGACTAGCTCTATCCCTCGGCTGGCCGCGCCGTGGGCTGCGCCCTCTGCAAGGGGCACATCCCTAGGCAGATGGGGGGTCCCGGACAACTCCCTCCACCCCACCTCTTACCCTTCCCCCCGGACCGCTCCCATTCCACCTCTTCCCCCAGCGATCCCACACTCACCGGCAGCGGCGGGAAGCGGCGCAACCTGGCCCTAGTCCGCTCCACTCGGCCAGCTCCCAGCCGCCACCGGTGCGTGCGGGGAGGTTGGGGAAAGGATCGCCTCCCGCACTCACTGGCGGCAGGAAGCGGAGCGCCGCAGCTGGGAGCTGGCAGAGTAGAGCGGGCTGGGGCCGGGCTGCTCCGCTTCCTGCCGCTGCCGGTGAGTGCCGGGGGTGGGGAGGGGATCCCTTACCTCAAGCCCCCTCCCCCGAACAATACAGCTGGGGCTGGGGCGGGGGAAGCGGAGCGGGCTGCTCCCCGCCCCCTGCTAATCCTCTGGGCCTGTGGGGCCCCCAAAAGTGCCACCCCACAGCTCCTGCCTCCCAGACCCTGGGTGTGGGAGGCCTGGGGGGCTGCGTAGGGCACCCAAATGGCTAGGATGGCCCTGAAGGGGACACTGGGAAACGAGGTTCTGCCGCATCAGAGTTATAGACATGCTCGCTGGAAACTATCCCCAGTACACATTGCATTGCCTGCACTTCAGACTTCTGGCCTTTTGGATGTGTGTGTGTCTCTCTCTCTCGGGAAAGCCCCTAACAACATTCCAGTGTTCCTGTGATGCTCAGCATTGCAACACCTAAATGCTCTTGCAGATCCAGGCCAAGATCCCTGCCGGAATCAATGCACAGGCTGCACAAAGCTCAGGAAAAGAATCGGAATTGCCTAGTGAATGAGAATGACGTGTAGGACCCCAGCTTCATTTGTTGTAGAATTTGTGTACGGAATGAGGCTGGGGATTGCAGGAGGAGAAAGGATGGTCCCATGGCTAAAGCAATCAAATGCCACACTGGGGAACTGGCTTCTACCATTGCGTCAGCCACAGAGCGAAGTCACTTAAACCCAACTTTTTCCTGCATGGCCACTAAGTAGTATGTTCATTTTCTGGGTGCTCATCTTGAGACATTTCAGGATTGAGTTCCAGAAGTGCTGAGAACTCAAATGCAACTCAAGTCAATTACAAGTCAACTTTGAAAAACTCAATTTTTGCAATTTATAGGAGGCTCAAAGGATCAGAGAGCGAGGCAATGAATTGACTTTTCAATGGATTTAATCACATGTTGGTGATGGGTTTCTGGTAGCCGATGATCACACCAAAGCTGGAAGATTGGAGTCATAGGTAGGGACAACAATATATGAGGAAAATATTCTCTATCAAGGAAAATATCTGATATAGGCGGTAGAAAGATAAAAGATCCTCTGATCAGTATCAAAGCATCTCAGTGCACGCCCCTGATCCTACCCCTTACAGTTGATGGTCATGTTCCCTTTTTGGAGAGTCATGAGTCTGGGGGCTTTGGTACCGTCCCTTTTGTATCCCATAGGAGGGGTAGGGAGTGAGGTTGTGCTTCGGTCAGGGACAGACATTTCTTTGGCTTTTAGTGTTTCTTTTGCCTCCCCCCTTGCCCCTCCTAAGTGGTTGCTTGACCTTGGCTTGAGAGAGGAGCCAGGCAGCCTTCCAGTGTATGCTCATATATAAAAATTTTATTAAAGCTAATGTTAAAAAATATAGATAATTCATAGGTTGTGAAAAGAGTGTCTGTACATCTGGGTATAGTGCTTAGATTATCCACTAATAATACAAAGTTAGTTTTTTTAAAAGTCATATGAGACATAGTATACATAATCAGCAATAACCCAAATTTAGGTGAATAGATTTAACGATGCAGTCTAGATATCAGAATCCGAATACACGGGTACATCACTCATGAAAAGGTGTACCGAGATTTGGTTGTGGAAAGCAAAATATATCAGTGAGGGGAGATTGTCCCTCAGTAATTGAGAATTAGGTTGGCGGTCCATTTAGAAAATACAATCCATGAGGAAAGTATTTGTTACTTTCCTGACTGCGCTTCTCATCGGCACTCCAGCTCATCCCGCCTGGTATTGCCGATGTCCTGTGATGTGTTCTATGTAGATGTCCCTCAACCACCTGATGGCGTCCGACAGCATGAGTTTGCCGCATCAGCCAAGTGGAGCATTGACCGATTCCGCATTCTCTCAGCACTCGCTCTTACTGGGCTCCCATGCGCCCAAGGCTCTGACGATCAGCACGTGTGTCTGGACCTGGTAACCCGTAGCTCTCAAGGTTTCAGCCAGAGGGGTATATTGCTCTACTTTTCAAGCTCGGGCATCATGGAAGGCCGGGGTCCTGTTCTCGAACGGCACTGTGACGTCCTCGTTGGTGATGACGATGTCCGGTCGCCGTTGGCTCTCAGTTCCGGGGATGGCAGAGTTTATGGCAACCTTCCCCACGGGTGGCAGGATGGCTTTGGCCAGGCGATCTTGGATGGTGTTGTGTTGCAGCTCCCAAGCTCTCGAATGGGGCTTGCAGCTACACAGGACGTGGGGTAGCGTCTCGTTGGCATAGCCGCACTTCCTGCGTCGCTTGTCCCGATTCCTATGGCGGATGGCTCCGCTCAGTGGGACGCAGTTGAGCTGGGCCCTGTGGATGAATCTCTAGTCTGCAAATCGGGTGAAGCTGCCCCCCGGGGAGGAAGTGGTTGCTGGCGTCCCACTTGCACGTCACCTCGAACGCCTTGCCCATCACGTGGAACCATATTGACCCTCTGCATGGATCATCAGCAGGGTTGTGTCCTTTTGGATCCACTGCAGACCTCCAGTACCTGAGCTAACAGAGTAACTAGTGGCAATAGCAGGCCATTATCTTTAGGTAGGGGATAAAACACACTTTAGCAGCAAGTTTCCCAGCTATTTGCTGAATGCAGAAGCATATCGAGACTCAGGAATGCTGGGTCCTGTTCCAGGTTCTGGAGGAGGTGATACGAGTGCATGGGGAAGCGGGGGAGAAGGGTACTCCACTATGGATCCAGCCTTTGGAAAGACACAGGAAAGGATGGGCTCAAGGAGTTGTGAACCATGCAGCGGCTCCCAGGTGATACAAGGAGTGATTGTTCCCAGGACTGTGAGTCACCTTGTTACTCCCTGCCTCCAGGGGTAGCTTGGTGTCAGCTCCCTGACACTACAGCCCTTCAGCTACTCAAGCATTCTCACTGGGCTATGCCATCCCCTCCTTTGCCTTGCAGGTTAACAATAGGTCCACCTCAAACCCTTTGAATCGTTCCTCTGGGATATCCAGCCCCAACACTGCCTACTCACAGAAATTCCAGATCCTCTGACCTCAGAGGAGCAGTGTACCCCAGTGTACCAGTTTTATCTTAAACCACCGCTCCTGTAAACCATACAGCACTTCTGAGCACTTATGCTTTAGTTGGGGATTGGTCCTGCTTTGAGCAGGGGGTTGGACTAGATGACCTCCTGAGGTCCCTTCCAACCCTGATATTCTATGATTAACTTTTTGTTTTATTAAATAAGAATAAAGATTTAACTAGAAACAAGAGTGAGTGATGGAAACAAATTGTTACAGTACAAAACAAAGTCATAAAACACAAATGTGGGTCTACACTTATCAGTGGTTAACTTTCCTATGTAATACAGTAGATTTCCCCCCAAATTCAGTCTTTTGCAGAGCTGGCTGGTTTCAGACAAATCAGGATCTGAGCATTCATGAAAGCCCCTGGCTCCTCAAGGGGTTTCCTCAGTCAATGGATCCAGAGGGTCTTTCCCTGCACTCTATTATACTGAAAATAGTCTCTTGTTTCTATTCCAAGCTAGGGCAAAGCTCTGTTGTAATGTTCTTTTACCGCTAAGAGGTTTCAATTGTTTGTCTTTGCCTCTGATGGTTTCCCATGCAAGGTCATAGTCATGGGTGGTAAGTATCACAGGCCAGGGGAGGCTAAGTCTCCGCAAACGGCCTGGTGTGGCCCTGCCTGGGGCTAGGGTGGCCTGTGGCCAGTGCTTGTGCTGCCTGTCCAGCGCTCTGGGGCTGCACTGCCAGCGCTCCGGGGCTGGGACAGGGGGGCTGGTGGCCATGGTGGGGGAGGATCTGGGGAGAGGGGCCTCAGGCAGAAGAGGCGGGGCCAGGGGCTAGCCTCCCCCAGTGGGTTCACGTGCTGCCCATGATCATAGTATTGTGCAAGGCTAAATGATTGAGCTTTGCATTGCATCATCCGCCAGACAGGATGGGTGACAACTCCGCATTGCCTGACTGGCCCATTACTGAGACATCCTGGTGACTAATCTTTACTTTTCACTCTAAGCCAGTGGTTCCCAAACTTTAACCACCTGTGAACCCCTTTCACTAAAATGTCAAGTCTCGCGAACCCCCTCCTAAAAATGAATATTTCTGGGGAGTTTCTCCTTTACCTGAGTATAAATTATAAAAGCCGTGATCTTGGAAATACAAAATTTGTTTTTATGACATGCTTATTACACACTATTTATTATTAATTACTATTTATCATTACAGTATTTTTATTACATTTATGAAAAGGGCAACACTCTTCCAAGATCTCACTTTCATAGCTTGTATCACTTTGAATAAGCCTGTTATAAGACAAGGCTCCTATGTTTCATCAAGGAGTATCAGACGTGAAACAGCATGAAGGGATTTAAGAAGCCAACTCAAAGAGTTCTTCCTACACAAGCATTCAGGTCTTGAGCAGTCCAGGCAAACAACACACGTTACAACAAAGCTTAAACTTGTTCTTCATAATAATTTTAAAAACAAGATTAGCTGCCTATTTAATTTTAAAAACAGCAAAAAATATCCACCTCCCTTTCCATTTCTTATAAGGAGTCTTGAAGTTTAAATCTCCTCAGTATGATAGATATGTTCGCTTTGATCTGCTTAGCTCTTGGAAGTCCAGGGGCTCCGGGCTGCTGGTCCCGTGCTGCCCGGGGTCCCTAAGGACAGCTCTGTCCGCCATTAAGGAATTTTCCCCCGAGAACCCCCTGTAACATTTCGTGAACCCCCAGGGGTTCACGAACCCCAGTTTGGGAACCACTGCTCTAAGCCCATAAAGCATACATCCAGTATAAATACATCATTCCTTAAATATTACCCATACATACGGCTCCCAATTATTATGAATCTTGACAAGTAAAGAGTATGTTGTAGGTACCTCACATGTTACACTTTATGGATCAATATCCTGCAAGATGTGTTTGGTGTATAACCCTTCTGCCAGGTGGAGCTGGCAGTGACAGAGGCCAGGTTTAATATCTAGGGGTTCCTTTTCAACAATACAACACAGAACCAGCTCGAGCCCCCACCCAGTAACCTGGGAAAATTACACACCACGCCGGGTGCCTCTAAGGGCTTGGCTACACTTGCGAGTTAGAGCGCATTAAAGCAGCCCCGGGTGCCCTAGCTCACTACCCGTCCACACTGGCCAGGCACGTAGAGCGCCCTGACTCCACAGCTAGAGCGCTCCTGGTACTTAGGGTGACCAGATGTCCAGATTTTATAGGGACAGTCCCGATTTTTGGGTCTTTTTCTTATATAGGCTCCTATTGCCCCCCACCCCCGTCCCGATTTTTCACACTTGCTGTCTGGTCACCCTACTGGTACTCCACCTCCACGAATAGAATAACGTTTGATGCGCCTTGGCTACTACGCCCGGGCATCAGTGTGAACGGGGTGTTGCATTACTGCGCTCTGATCGGGATCCGGAAACGTCCCATAATCCCCTTAAGTCAAGTGGCCACTCTTGTCATTGTTTTGGAATCACTGCAGGAATTTGGATATGCCCGTTGAAAGCTCCGTTTCTGACAGCTCGCTGCTTATCTGCTCCAAGAAAAAGCAACCGTTACTGTGGAATGCTGTGTGAGAGAGAGAGGTGGTGGGGGAAGAGGGGTCTGCTGCTGTCTGAACTTACAAGACAGCACGCTGACATGCTCTGAGCCCCCCAAAAACCCACTCTCTCTCCCCCACATACACACAACACACTCCCTGTCACACTCCACCCCACCCACCCCATTTGAAAAGCACGTTGCAGTCACTTGCATGCTGGGATAGCTGCCCATAATGCACCGCTCCCAATGCCGCTGAAAGTGCTGCAAATGTGGCCACGCCAGTGCACTTGAAGCTGTCAGTGTGGACAGACTGCAGCGCTTTCCCTCCTGCCCTCTCCAAAGGCGGGTTTAACTCAAAGCGCTCTACATCTGCAAGTGTAGCCATGCCCTAAGAGGCAATACTTCCCCTCTCACAAGCACAGAGCCTGAGCGTAGAAAAGAAACTTTTAATAAAAAGCAGGAAAGTAACCCAGGCAAATGCCACAAGCAGGATTCATAAGCTTAAAACCATGAGCAAAAGACCCACCCCAGAATATGTTGGGCAGTCTTTTGCCTTAGGTTCTTAAGTCCAACAACCAAAAGTTCCTTTAAAGTGCCCCTCCCTTCTCCCTCCACCCCACCCCACCCCACCAACAGTTGTCCTTGCTCAGTGAAGACCCAGAGTTCACAGGCACATCTGCATGAGTTCACCTCCCACTGGGGTTAGTAGGTTACAATATTATTATTTTACAACAGTCTGTAACCACTAACCCCTCTTTTTGTCCTATGACTACAGTGGCATTAATGGGCCACTTCACCTTAAATTGTCCCTTACAATATAGAATGTCAGGGTTGGCAGGGACCTCAGGAGGTCATCTAGTCCAACCCCCTGCTCAAAGCAGGACCAATCCCCAGACAGATTTTTGCCCCAGACTCCTAAATGGCCCCCTCAAGGATTGAACTCACAATTCTGGGTTTAGCAGGCCAATGCTCAAACCACTGAGCTGTCCCTACTAACTACTTATGGTGGAGTCTGTTCAAACTTGTCTTCAGCTGTGACAGGCTGTGCTTACCCTGCCACTTTCAGCACTAAAACTTTAGTCATTCTGGGGTGTGAAAAAACACCCCTGAGCGACAAAAGTTTTAGCGCTGAAAAGCGCCAGTATAGACAGCGCATTATCCCCGGATAAAGCGACCACCCCTCATTTGGAGTGGTTATTTTTTAATTGCCGGGAGAGCTCTCCCCCAGCGATAAAGTGTGACTACACTGCCCACGTCACAGCTCTGCCGTGGCCGCGCTGTAATGTGGGCAGTGTAGACACACCCACCCACTGAGTACCTTTCCCAGACTTGAAGAAGAGCTCTCTGTATCACGTTGGTCCAATAAAAGATATTACCTCACACACCTTGGCTGTAGTATCCTGGCACCGACATGGCTACAACAACACTGCATGTATCATTTTAAGACAGAATTCAGTGCCTTTTCTATACCAGCTAAGGATTTGAGCCAAACAAGCCACAAGGCTGGGAGTGGAGGTGTCATTAAAAATGCAAATATCTTGGTTAGCAGGGAGAAGAAGGGTTTTCTCCCATCACCTGCAACACCAAGGAAAGGTGACTGATCTCAAGACACCTTTCTGTCTGTAGCCAGGCACCTGCATCTGACAAGGGGGCACACACACCAGGGAGGTGAGTCACACTGGCTCAGGTGTAAAATCCCCGAAACCTGGTGCTGTGACCAAGTGCGCAAGCTCACGGCCTGCCCTCACTGGGAAAGCAGAGGCCGAGCTGAGGCCTGTGGTAACTGAGCTTGCAGCTGAACGTGGGGAAACACAGGCAGAAAAGCAGGACTGCCAAACATGTTTGTCCCACCCAGGGGTGAGCAAAGCCCCAGTGAAGGGTAAAGTAGCCAGAAAGCTGCTGCTGGTAACAGACACCTTGTCAGAGGGGTCCCGCCAATGTGTGGGAGCATCCTGCCTCACCAGAGCCCCAGAAATATGACCAACCTTGGAGGGGGACAAACCTCTACTGATCCCCCAAATGCTGAAGGGGTCACTCCCTACCACAACCAAAGGGTAAAGACACCCCAGGCCACAGCCAAGATGGCTGACACATGGAAGAATGTGGATTCACTGCCCTCCTCACTCCCTGGCAGATGAGCAGGAGGAGATAGTGGCCAGACCCCATCCCAGTTTCAAACCTGAAGGTACTGAGGTGACAGGAGAGCCCTGAGGTATATGAAAACTCCCAAGGTGCTCCCTGCTAGTGTCATCTAACAGCCAGGACCTTAGAGAGGAGCAGCAGCAGAGAAGCCAGCAAACAGAGTTGAAAACAGGGGAGTTTGAGTGGGAGTTTGTAAGGAGACTTTGGGGGCGGATGTGTCTGGTGTTCTGGTTTTGGTTTCTGTGATTTCTTTTCCCCCTTGACAGGAGCTGAGGTGGGAAGTCTATGTCAGATATAAAGGCTCCAGAGGTAGTGACCCAAGGAACGGAAGAGACAATGAAGATGACTGGATGTGGAAGCTGTGGGATGTACATTATCCTGGAGTGAGTACCTGAAAAGAGTTTCGTTTGTCTGAAGTGCTGCCTCATGAAACGGATGGAAGAGAAGATGAAAAGTCAGGAGTTGCAGGCTGCCACTCCAAACTTTATTTGCAGGTAGAAACTATGGTTGAGTTTCAAAGGGGATTTGAGCAGATGATGGAGGGAAAGCAAGAGGAGGCTGAAGAGAAAACTCTAAGCTCGCAGATGCAAGTTAGATTGGAAAACTGTGAGGGTAGACTGCTGGATGAGGAAAGTCGCCAATGGAACCATGTGACTGCAAGAACCAGGCATTTTACCATAATATTATTGGTCAGCAAGTTTTCATGTATCTCTAGCCTGTTATAATGTAGTAGCAAACATTTACCTTGTTTATACTGTTGTAACTAAATAACCCATCAAAGGAGAAAGAAGGCTTGTAGAACGTAAATGAAGACCTCTAAGAGAAAAGACCTAATTTCAACGTGAGTGGTCATTGTATGCGATGATTGGAGGTCAAAGACTCTAAATGCATTCCTCACTCTCTGTCATCAAAGGAAAAGCTCACATGGGTAATAACCCTGTCAGCTTGTTTTCTGTGAGAAGAAGCTATAAGTATGGATTCAGGGGGAAATCCTTCACCCCTGGACTGTTTGATCTCTTACAGGGAAGTGTACTAGATGCAAAGCAGAGATCCCCAGAGACAATCTGGGAAGCCTGAAAAGACTTTTGGGAAACTGACAGTTTATTACATCACTGCCACCACTGGTAATTACAAACTGTTACTCTCTTGGACATAGGTTTTACCTGCTTTAATCTGTCAATAACTCTCACTTCCTTTTCTTAGCTAATAAACCTTTAGGGTATGGGATCTGGCGGGTAGTAATCGATCTATTGGGGATCGATTTATTGTGTCTAGTGTAGACATGATAAATCGATCCCCGATCGATCTGCCGTCAACTCCTGTACTCCACCGCGGCGAGAGGCGGAAGTGGAGTCGACGGGGGAATGGCGGCAGTCGACCCCGCACCGTGAGGACACAGGTAAGTTGACTTAAGATACGTCGACTTCAGCTACGCTATTCTCGTAGCTGAAGTTGTGTATCTTAGGTCGATCCATCCCTCCCTCCAGTTTAGTCCAGGCCTTAGTTACTTTACTATAGAATTGGCTACCAGCATTGTCTTTGGTATAAGATCTAGAGTACCAGTTGACCTGGCGTCGACTTCAGCTGGAGCAACCTGATGTGGTGTGATTTCTGGTTTAAGTGACCTTTTATCACAAAGTCCAGTTTGTCTGGGTGGCAAGATAGACTGGAGAGTCTAAGGGGACTGTCCGTGACTCCATGGCAAGACTGGCTAGCGAGGTGTCTGCTCTGTTTTCCGACAGTCTGCCCTGATGTAGGCACTCACCGTTGTGAGTCAGTCCAGACAGCTCCCGCTGGAGATCAGATGAGTCTGAGCCCATGAAATTACAATGGGACACGTAAATCAGTGACTGGGATGGGAGCTCATGCAGTTCACTCTTTGAGTGAGCTACAAGTTGCCTTCTAGGCTGGGCAGATGATGTGTGAGCCCCTCAGTCCCAGACAAACCCCAAGTCCTTCAGCCTTGGGTCGTACACTCATTTATGCCTGATCTGCCTACAAATGCCTCCCAAGGTCTTTGGGCTTCCTTGGTGAGGGTCTACCAGCACTGGCTGCCTTCCACCCCACTCACTTTGGGTTTACCCAAATCTCACTTCCGCGGAGCCTCCACTAATTCTCCCCTTCCCAGGACCAGTCCCCTTGGATCTCTTTTCATAGCTGGACCTACTGTCCACAAGCTGAAGGTCCATGTACATGAATCCTTAGGTGCTCGATCCACGGACCACGTTTTAAGCTCAGGAGACCTAGTCGGTAGAATTGCTCTAAACCCATCAGGTGATACAAAGATTCCAGGATAGTGACATTGGCCCGTTTCACCCACTTGTGGGATTACTTGTCTACCATGGTGCCAACCTCCTGCTACGTCACCCCGTTTGTTATTTTGCACACCCCGACACCCTTTCTTAGGGGCCTCAGGTAAAAACTCAAACATAAGGAACCCGTCTCTTTTGACCTGTTCCCAGCACCAATCCGTCCCCCGCAGTTGGCTATAAACCGCAGTTGCTGCGGCCCCCAGTTAAGGGAGTGAGACGACGCAGCCAGTTTGCAGAGGAGATTTAGTTCATGTCACAAACCTTCTCAAAGGGGCTGAGGTGGGCATCTGTCTCTCCAGGAACAGTGAGGCCACTTTTTTGGTGCACTTGCATCCCCTGCGTCCTCCTCCCCCCCACGAGGCAGGGACACTGGAACAAACTGTAACCCCTGGATAGGAGAGAAACCACTTGAAGCCAAGGGGTGCAGCAGTGCCAGCACCTATGGGGAGGGTGGGGGGGGGGGGGCTTCCCCCAGTGGTGAAAAAAATCCAAAGGCTGCCGAAAACGATATGATTTTCGTTTCTTTTTCTCTCGGGGTTTTTAGTCCTGACTCGGGCGCATGAAAGTTTGGGGCGGGGGACGCTGCGCTTCTCTTGAGCGCCCGCGGGAGTCTCCCTGGAGCCCACTGCAGCCGGGGCAGGGGGGACCCGGAGAGGCGGCCCGGCGCTAGCTCCCGCAGCCGGGGAGGTGCAAGGGAGCGGCCGCGGCTCGCCCACTGGGCGGCTTGGCCAATGGCCCGGGAGCGGAGGCGGCTGAGCGGGGAGCCCGGACCGCGCTCGCTCCCGGAGCAGTTGCAGGGCGATGGGTGCCGGTGCTGGCGGCGCGGGGCTGCCCGTGCTGGGCGCCCTGGTCGCGCTCGGGCTGCAGCTGCTGCGGGCTGCCTGGACGCTGGGCCGGGCGGTGCGGACCCACCTGCTGGCGGCGTGTGGGAGGGGCGCGGAGCTCGCCAGCTTTGGAGCCTGGGCGCGTGAGCTCGGCCCGCGGGCCCTGGGGAGGGTCTGACCGTGTCCCCCGCCCCAGTGCCGGCCGGCGGGGGGCTACGGGGCGGGGCTGATGGCTCGGACCCGGCCGGGTGGGGCGAAAGGGGAGGTTGGGCTGGGCGGTGCAGACAGGTGCGACCGAGGGCTTGTCTGCCCTGGCAAGTTTTGTCGCCACAAACTACCTCTTGGCGACAAAACAGCAAGAGCCTACAGGGAACAATGGTGTCAGGTATCAGGGGGTAGCCCTGTTAGTGGGGTAGCCCTGTTAGTCTGTAGCCACAAAAACAAGGAGGAGTCCGCTGGCACATTAAAGACTAACCGATTTATTTGGGCATATGCTTTCGTGGGTAAAAAACCAACTTCTTCAGATGCATGGCGTGAAAATTACAGTTGCAGGCATTATATAGTGATCCATGCAGAGAAGGGAGTTATCTTACAAGTGGAGAACCAGTGTTGACAGGGCCAATTCAATCAGGGTGGCTGTGGTCCACTCCCAATGATAGATGAGGAAGTGCCAATTCCAGGAGAGGCAAAGCTGCTTCTGTAATGAGCCAGCCACTCCCAGTCCCTATTCAAGCCCAGATTAATGGTGTTAAATTTGCAAATGAATTTTAGTTCTTGCTGTTTCTCTTTGAAGTCTGTTTCTGAAGTTTTTTTGGTCAAGTATGGCTACTTTTAAATCTGTTATAGAATGTCCAGGGAGATTGAAGTGTTCTCCTACTGGCTTTTGTATGTTACCATTCCTGATGTCCGATTTGTGTCTATTTATTCTTTTACGTAGAGACTGTCCGGTTTGGCCAATGTACCTGGCAGAGGGGCATTGCTGGCACATGATGGCATATATCACATTAGTAGACATGCAGGTGAATGAGCCCCTGATGGTGTGGCTGATGTGGTTGGGTCTCTGATGGTGTCACCAGAGTAGATATGGGGACAGAGTAGGCAACGAGATTTGCTACAGGGATTGGTTCCTGGGTTAGTGTTTCTGTGGTGTGGTGTATAGTTGCTGGTGAGTATTTGCTTCAAGTTGGGTGGCTGTCTGTAAGTGAGGACTGACCTGTCTCCCAAGGTCTGTGAGAGTGAGGGATCATTTTCCAGGATAGGTTGTAGATCGTTGATGTGCTGGAGAGGTTTTAGCTGGGGGCTGTACGTGATGGCCAGTGGTGTTCTGTTATTTTCCTTGTTGGGGCTGTCCTGTGGTAGGTGATTTCTGGGTACCTGTCTCACTCTGTCAATCTGTTTCCTCACTTCCCCAGGTGGGTATTGTAGTTTTAAGAATGCTCTGACGAAGTGGGTATTCACCTACGAAAGCTCATGCTCCAATACGTCAGTTAGTCTATAAGGTGCCACATGACTCTGTCACTCCTACGAGAGACTTTTGTCTTTTCCCCTCCCTTTATTGTCGACAAAGAGCCAGTGTAGACACTGCTGATTGTTTTATCGACAGAACTGGCTTCCCCCAGTATCCCACAATGCCTGCCCTGATTGCTCTGCTCAGTGTTTTGATCTCTGCTGCCCTGCAGGCATGCGCCCCTCCTCTTTCAAAGCTCCGGGAAGTATCCGTGCGCTGCCCCGTTTGGGGAACAAACGGAGAGCAAATCATTGGAATCCTCCTGTTCTGCCCCATACTAGGAACACAGTCTGCCTGCTGCAGGGGGAATGGGGCAGACTGCTGGGCTGCTCTGCCATTCCTCAGCACGGAAAGCTCACAGAGCCACTCGTGATGCTGCTCTCGGCGGTGGAGGGAGCTGTGGGAGAACTCGGCGAGAATCCTAAGATGCGCAGCGATCAGCTCCTCCTTCCCACAACACTGCGCTGTGGGATACCTACCCACAGTGCATTGCTCACCCTGTCGATGATGGTGTCCCCACTGTGGACACGATCTGTCGACAGACATTGGCGCCGACTCCGGGACTGGAGCACCTACGGAGAAAAATTGGTGGGTGCTCTGCACCCACCGGCAGCTCCCCACCCCCCCGTTCCAGCTCACTTCCACCTCCTCCCCTGAGTGCGCTGCCTCGTCCTGCTTCTCCCCCCTCCCTCCCAGCACTTGCACCGCGAAACAGCTATTTCGCACGGCAAGCCTGGGAGGGGCAATGCGGGCGCTTGGGGGAGGAGGCGGGGCCAGGGTGGGGATTTGGAGAGGGATCCAATTGGGGCAGGGAAGGGCGGGGACTTTGGGGCAGGGGTGGAGTCAGGGCGGGGGGTGCGAGCACCCACCGGAGAAAAAAAAAGTTGGCACCTGTGTCGACAAAGGGAGCAAGTGTGAACGCCCTTTGGCAATTTTTGTTTTGTCGACTTTTGGGTGTCGACATAAGTTTGGTTAACAGAACGTGGTAGTGTAGCCAAGCCCTGGGGGCTTGTACACACTGGCATTTATGTCAACATAATTTGAATAAGCCACCCCTTGAGTGAGGTAAATTACACCGACCTCAGCACCTGTGTGGATAGTGCTATGTCGGCAGAAGGCGTTACTGCCTTCTCGGGAGGTGGTTTTAATATGTCCAGGGGAGAGCTCTCACCATCCGCATAGAACATCTTCACCAGATGCGCTAGTAGCGCTTCTAATGTAGACTGGCTGTTTCCCTCTCTGGAGCTGGAGGAGGTGCTGATCGCTGTTGGCCGGGCAGGGGTGCTGGGGTGGGTTCCTGCTTGCAGGTCTTCAGGCATGAGGCAGACGGGTGCCCCATCAGCTCTTGTTGAACCCAAGGATCGATGCCAGCTCTGCTGCCACCAGGCACACGAAACAGCTGGAAGCCCCAGCGGGAGGGAGGGATGGCCGAGATCACTGGGCTCCATGACCCAGCCAAAGGGCCTGGGGGATGCTGGGCCTGTGGAGAGGACAGTGGAGTAGAAAATATCCAGAGGACATTTCCCAAGATACATTTCCCATCTTGCTGAGGTCAGAAACCAGACTCCTGTAGCCTCCAATTAACACAGCCCTTTGTCCTTCCGGGGGCTATAAAATGCGTTCCAGGCCCTTTACTAGACCTTAAGGCAACAGACTGGGAGCCAGGGTCTCAGGTTTCCCCCCCAGCTATATTGGCAAACCCGCCTACTGCAGATGCAGCTGATAACCAAAAGAAGAGGCATCTGAAGAAGTGGTTTTTTACCCACGAAAGCTTGTGCCCAAATAAATCTGTTAGTCTTTAAGGTGCCTCCGGACTCCTTGTTGTTGTTTTTAAAAAAAAGAGTGTTTTTGCTTCCTCAGCAAAATAAGCTATAGCTCTAAAGCACATTTATGCGGATATAACTGCATCTAAGCTAACCACCTTTGTTGCTGGTATAACAAAAGTCACTCTAGATTCCCATTCCTAGCCGACATTTCTTTGCCACAAAACTTTCTAGTGTAGCCCTGGTGTAGTCACGTGGGGTGTTTTTCTCAAAGTCTCAGCTCCTGGAATCCCGTGATCACAGGAGAATCTCCACTCTCCTCAAATTAAAAAGTAATTTCTAGCCCAAGAGAAAAGCTTGGGAAAACCGCCTAAAGCCCAGAGGTCAAAGTGAGAGAGAACCCCAAATTCATTGTGGCTGACAAATCACAAACTTTTTTTTTTAAATATTGTGATTCTGGGGGGTGCCTTACTCCTGATTTTTGAAGGTCTCGGGCTGGGGATACTGCAGACTTGCTGTAGAACTTGGCCCTGCCTGTAGCCTCCACAAACAGGAACCCCTGCTCCAGAAGGCTTGTGCTGCCATGTTCTCACCACCACCTACTCCACTTTCTGCCTTGAGTCCCAGTGCAGGGCTACTGCTCCCACCTCTGTGGAGGGGAACCCCTGGGGTTCTGACCAACAGGAATTTTTCTCCCAAGTGTTTCTCAGGCTTTGAAGTTAAATGAGCTTAAACAGGAAATAAAGCATTTTAAGCAGCCTGAATAGACATCCCTTCCATTCTTAGGGCACGTCTTCACTACCCGCCGGATCGGCGGGTAGCAATCGGTCTATCGGGGATCGACTTATCGCGTCTAGTGAAGACGCGATAAAATCGATCCCTGATGGCTCTGCCGTCGACTCCGGAAATCCACCGCGGCAAGAGGCGGTAGCGGAGTCGACGGCGGCGCGGCAGCAGTCGACTTGCCGCCGTCCTCACAGCCAGGTAAGTCGACCTAAAATACGCCACTTCAGCTACGCTATTCACGTAGCTGAAGTTGCGTATCTTAGGTCGACCCCCCGCTGTAGTGTAGACCTAGCCTTAGTTAATGAGGCTTCCGAAGTATGTTGCTGTCGTCGCCTGCATTGTGGTAGCACCAGTTCAGGGACTGAAGCCCCATTGTGCTGGGCACTGTACACAGAGCTGGTCCCCAAGAGCTTCCAATTGATCGTTCTTCTGTTGCCCAGAGAAACTATGTAGACTAGACCTGGATTTCCTGTGTCATAACAAGCAGGAGAGCGTCTGCCTGCGTGGAATCCCTTTCTGATTGTCTCTACACATCAGGAAGGGGCACAGACCCTCTGCCCCTGGTCAGGCTCCCTGGGAGGCTCTTTATCTCAATGGCCCAATGAGGCATGTTCATGTCTTTCATTCAGTTCATTCCCGGAAGCCCCTGGGAAGGGAGTGGGACTGGCAGCCAACTAGCCAAGCAACGTTCCTCGGGGGCAGGGGGCTAGGACTGACCTCCCGGCACCTCGGCAGGGCACGGGGGCTCCCCGCTGTGTGCTGTACTCAGAATGCTGGGCTCCAGACACAGAACCTGAGGTGTGGAGCCTCATTCTCCATGGCCTGGCCCCTTGGGTCACCAGTAACACTGTGCAAAGTGGGTGAGTGGGGTGGAGAGCAGAGACCAGGAGAACCAGGGAGAGCAGGGCGGGTGCAAGGATGTTTCGCGCCCTAGGTGAAACTTCCACCTTGCGCCCCCCTCCTCCCCGAGCCCTGTGGCAGCTCTCCGCCCCCCCACCCGCCCTGAGGCGCCTCCCCCCCCCCCCCCAGCTCCCTGGGCCCGGCGGCCCTCCCCGCGCCCCCCTGCCCCAGCTCCCTCCGCCGAAATGCCGACGCTGACCGGGGCGGCTGAAGATCCGGCCGCCACGGTTGCCGCCGAAGGACCCGAAATGCCGCCCCCCAAATGCTAGCGCCCTAGGCGACCGCCTAGGTCGCCTAATGGGTTGCACTGGCTCTGAGGGAGAGTCCCCAGCAGACCACATTAGGCTCCCTGCCAAGGGGGAGAGGGACACTGCCACTGATGTCCCCTCTGTGGGGGCTGGGGGAGGGAAGGCTGATACTGGGGGGACCCACACACAGAGTGCAATGCTGGGGTGGACAGGGGCTGAGTGTTCCTGCCTCATGGGAGGAACCTAGCCTGCCAGAAGGCAGGAAGCAGTGAGTCAGGAAGGGGGAGGTTCCAGTCTGCCCCCTACCGACATTAGGAAGGCCTGACGCTGCCTGCCCAGGTAGGTATGGGACTGTAGTGCCGGGATTATAGGGCTGTAGGGGCTCATGTGGGGGTGAGCTAGAGCTCCAGATTGCTCTGTCTGAATGCTCCCCTGGGCTGGGCTTGGCTGTCACTCAGCAGAGCTTGACCCTATTCCCCCCACACCGGGCTCTGCTCCTCCCTTCTGGCTCCACCGGTCAGGTGGGTGGAGGAGCTGGGGCAGGGGCAAATCAGTGGTGGTGACTCTGTGAAGTACCCCGGGCTTGTGGCAGCAAAGTGAAAAGTCACCGCAGCTCTATGTCGTTAGGGTTGAAAGACACTTACCGTTTAAAAGCTGCTCCATCAAGCTGAGAGAGGGGGCTCCTGGTCTCCCCTTCCTTCCACTGCTTCTGGATTAGGGGAAGGAACCCAGGATGCCCAGGTTTCCTCGGGCTGCCTCCAGATTTCACAGAGGATGCAAAAGTCAGCTTTAAACAGATACTATGTTGCTATTTGAATTACAGAGCAGTTGTTGCTCTAGAACAGTGGTTCCCAAACTGGGGTTCGTGAACCCCTGGGGGTTCACGAAATGTTACAGGGGGTTCTCGGGGGAAAAAATTCCTTAATGGCGGACAGAGCTGTCCTTAGGGACCCCGGGCAGCACGGGACCAGCAGCCCGGAGCCCCTGGACTTCCAAGAGCTAAGCAGATCAAAGCGAGCATATCTATCACACTGAGGAGATTTAAACTTCAAGACTCCTTATAAGAAATGGAAAGGGAGGTGGATATTTTTTGCTGTTTTCAAAATTAAATAGGCAGCTAATCTTGTTTTTAAAATTATTATGAAGAACAAGTTTAAGCTTTGTTGTAACGTGTGTTGTTTGCCTGGACTGCTCAAGACCTGAATGCTTGTGTAGGAAGAACTCTTTGAGTTGGCTTCTTAAATCCCTTCATGCTGTTTCACGTCTGATACTCCTTGATGAAACATAGGAGCCTTGTCTTATAACAGGCTTATTCAAAGTGATACAAGCTATGAAAGTGAGATCTTGGAAGAGTGTTGCCCTTTTCATAAATGTAATAAAAATACTGTAATGATAAATAGTAATTAATAATAAATAGTGTGTAATAAGCATGTCATAAAAACAAATTTTGTATTTCCAAGATCACTGCTTTTATAATTTATACTCAGGTAAAGGAGAAACTCCCCGGAAATATTCATTTTTAGGAGGGGGTTCACGAGACTTGACATTTTAGTGAAAGGGGTTCACAGGTGGTTAAAGTTTGGGAACCACTGCTCTAGAACGTTCGTCCTTCTCTTGCTCGTGTGCTCTGTTGTGCAGTACAGTAGTTAATGTTGACATTTATCCCTGTTGGGCATCTGCATTATCATTCTACTGAGACGAATGAGGCAGTGTGCCCCCCCGCCCCCCAGTGCTATTGTATTAGGCTTTTCTGAAGATTCAGGCTGACATTGCTGTATTGCTTACGCTTGGACTGCATTTTCAAGGCTTTCTTTGCAACCAAAAGTGCGAGAGGCCTTACTGCTTTTTTTTAATGCAAGTTGTGATTCTGGAGAACAAGCTGGCAGCCTAAAAGGGAGTACTGGGTGGCCCAATTTGAAGAGGTGGTGGAAGGTCCAGGACAGGAGGAGACTTCGCACAGGAGGGAGGAGGAGAGGGTGCAGCAGTGAGGTCCATATGGGAATTCTTGGTGTAGCGAAAGTCCCTGAAAATGTGGGAGGGGATGAGGTCACCTGGGGCTACAATGCAGGGAGACAAGAGGAGAGGGCCAAAGAACAGAGCCTTGAGGGACACTGACAGAGTGTGTGTGTGTGGAGGGGGGATGTGCCAAAGCAACAGAGGGAGGAGGAGGAGGAACAGGAGCAGACAGCCATAAAGTCCATAGAGAAGATTGAGCTGATGGAGCAGTATGAGGCCTGTGGACGTGGCCAGTGGGGTGTTGCCAATGACCTCAGCAAGAGTTGTCCCAAGGAATGGAACTCCCCCAGGTTCTCAGTATTTGGGGGTGATAATGAAGTACCCCAGGTGCTGTCTCACCAGAACCTATAGAGAGGGACTCTCCCTCCCTGCTCTGGGATTGAGGGGCCTAGCATCGATCCAGACCCTAGATAGGGTGTCCCCCTCCCTGCTCCATGGAGCTTGCACCAGACCATGCTGGGGAGTGTGTGCAAGGCATGCAAATGCCCCAGGGGAGCGGTTCTCAGCTACTGGCCTAAGGAGGCATTTACAGCCCGTCCCTCTCTCCTCTTGCAGTGGTGACGGGAGCTACATCTGGGATTGGAAGAGCCTATGCCCAGGAGGTAAGAACCAGTGCTACTTCGGATCAGCTTTGGCACAAGGGTGAAGCTGACCCAGGAGTAGCTGTGGAGCAAACTGAGCAGATTTAGGGCTTCCCAGATTCTCCTGAGTTCCCACCTTAATTGTTTTCCAGCTCGCCAAGAGAGGCCTCAATGTGGTGCTGATCAGCCGCTCCCTGCAGAAACTGAAGCAGGTGGCAGCTGAGATAGGTGAGTAAGACAGGCTGGGCAGGCTCCTGCATGTGAGTAGGGGGGTCTACGAACCCCTGTGTGGATGCCAGGGGAGTTGGGCACCTAGGTAGTTAGAGTGGGAATATTATGTGGTGCCGCCTTGTGGCGGCATTGTTACCAAAGCACAGTATTAGAGCTTGGGGTGAGTGAAGGGGTCGGGAGGTGGGGTCTGGCTTGTGCTGTTAACCCAGACCCTGCTGCCTTCCCTCTTGCCACTCCCAGGGGCTCTATTACCACTAGACCAGGCCTTACCCCCTCCACCCCCAGCTCAATTTCTGCAAGCACAGGCTCCTTCCCTTTCCCTCTCCCAGGGACTTGTTGCAGCAAGCCTAGATACACACACACACACACACACACACCGTTTCCTCTCTGCCCAGGGGCTCTGTCACCCTGAGCTCAGAGCCCACCCCCTCCCCCACCCTGCCTTCTCCTCTGTTTTCTCCCCAGCCCCTCCCCATAGTTCTAATCTTGCTCTGACTTCGCTTTCCAGAAGAGCAGCATGGCCGACGCACCAGAGTTATTGAAGCTGATTTCACCCAGGGGTCAGAGATCTATGAATCCATCCAAACCACCCTGCAGGGCCTGGAGATTGGCATTCTGGGTAAATGGGCTCTTGGGTTTTGTTCTGTTTGTCTTTGCTGCTGCCCTGGCCTGAAACATACCTTGGCCAGAAGCAGTGGCCTGTGGCCGGCGCTTTCCCAGGGAGGTGGCAGATGTCATGCTCTCCGTTCCAGTGTCTGTGCAGTTCCCAGTGGACTGCACCCGAATCGGGCTCAGAAATAACCTGGCCAAACACTTGGTTTCAGCTGAGCTAATGGGTCTGATGTAAACCTAACAGATGAGCAAATGTCCTTGTAGCGTCTTCTGGGACTGGAGGCTGCCTTGGACACATGTGCACCTAACAGTGTCTTCTATCTACACTCCAAGCAGGTACCCCTAACCAGTCTAGAGCCATGTGCTTGCTCCAGTAGGCTGTCTTCTTCATCCACTCCCACTTGCATTTCCTTCAGCCTCCAGAATCTCCTGTCTCCCACACCACATGCACTAAAATCCAAATGGACGCCACTGGTGGCTGCCTCTCATCACGGCCTTTACTCTCTGGAGGTGTAATTCTCAGCTCGAGGAGCTATACCCATGCTGGCTCTGAGCTAGTGCGCTAAAGATAGTGTGTAGCTGTGGTAGTGTGAGCGGCGGGAGGGGCAAGCTACCCTAACACCTGTGATTTTGTATGGATACGTAGTCGGGGCGGCTCTACCACCATGGCTACACCCTATTTTTAGCATGGTAGCTCAATCAGAGCTAGTGCTTGTATGTCCCCCCTGAGCTGGGAATTATACCCCCAGCTCCAACTTAAGTGCAAATGTACACTGTATAGCAAAGATCCCAAACATCCCTCCCATTTTTGGGAATAGTTGGATCCAGATCCAAACCTCCCTGCTTGGGCCTGTCTGAACCTGGTTCTTTGGGGCCTAGTGACAGACTTGCATTGTTTCTAAAGTGCCAAGTGTTTCTACTACATGATGCTCATAATTCAGAACAGCTGGGCCTGATGCATTGTTCTTTTAACAGTGAACAACGTTGGCATGTTCTATGCAATGGGGCCAGTGAATTTCCTGGATGTCCCCAACATTGAGAAGGTTGGTCTTGTTCAAAGATTCTTGCCATGCTGGTTTCCTGTCTTGCTGATGATCTGGTCTCCCTGGGAACCAGGGAATGAAGCTAGGTCTCTGTTAAGTGGAACCGATGGTTTTTTAATGCACTCTGAGCACTGCTCATCTAGAGAGGATGTAGAAGTGGGTTGTTCGCAAACATGCTAAAAGTCTAGTACAGCCAAGGGAATGTCGACTTTGACACATGTTAAGCGAGTTGAGTTAAAAGACCGGCCTACGGAATTGCGGGAGCTGTCACCCACGCCCTGACACCTCCCTCTTCCCACTTGCCTGGCTCAGGTGGATCTCAGTGCAGGGGAAAGAGAGTGCCCAGGGAATGGGCAGAGTTATTGTGACAGGGCTTTTCCTATATGAAGAATTAGGTTATAGGGAAACATAGGTCAGCCTCTATTTCACATCATCTTCGGGGCCCAATGTAACAAAGTCTCAAAGGCAATACTGAATTTCACCACAGAGTCCCCCTCATGGCTTTCATATTATTTGACAATAAAATCTCTTTATCCCTTCACCTCTGTATCAAGGCGAGTCCCTTTGAACCCTTACCGTGGCTCACACAGTCCGTGCTGGTCCCACTCCACGCCCTTAGCCACTGTCCTTTTGCCACTCTGTACAGAGAGACCTACCTCAGGTCTACCCCGGTTCTTGGCCTCACACTGGAAATGCATAGAGCACTGCTTATATAGTCCCCACAAGCAATCACCTCATCTGTCTCTCCAGAGCTTAAATTCTCAGAGATTATTTCCCGGAGTTCCCCAGGCCCCCCGCCCGCCTTTGGGGCTCTGGGCTTCAGCGACAGGATGGGGGGCTCGGGACTTGGGGGGCTCGGGGCTTCGTGGGACCGCACCAGGGCTTCTGTGGGTTTAAAAAATATTTACCAGAGCTTCCCTCCAGATGGCCCCGGCTGAATTTAAGCCCTATGTCTCTCTTAGGGTTTTGTACTGCTGTCCATCACCATAGTACGGAGTGTCTTCCACTTAAGAGCAATAGCAAAGTCCCTAGTGGATTTCATGGAGTCTCTGGCACTTCTCCAGAACTGCCAATCTGAAGAGACCAATGGTCACGAGATAGGGCATGCAAATCATGAGAATTTAAAGACATCATCAAACCATAGTTTTGTAGTCTGTGCTTTGTCTTCATAACTTCCTCTGCTATTCTGCCATTGTGTGTGTGAGAATTTCACTTGACTTGACTGCCCACAGAAGCGTATCCCTCTCCTTGGCTCCTAAGATGGAGCTCCAACTCATGCTCTCCTCACCTCTGAGATAGGCGAACTGCCAGCTGTTTCTTATTACATCTCGACTCCCCCGCACCCTTGGCTCACTGACCTGGGGTTGTCCCCTTCCCTGGACCCGGCAGCACCACCTCCCCAACTGCCCTCTCCGCTGCCTCGTTGCCACCCGAGGGCTTCTCCCAAGTAGAAGTGTCCTGGAGTTGGCTCCCAAGTAGAGGAGAAGTCTCAAAGCAGTGGGAGGCAGGGCCCTGCACTGCCCCAGGACCCTCTCTCTGCTCTAGGGCCATATGTGAAGGCAGGGCTACGTGGCAAGGCAGGTCTGTGGGCTCACCACTAAGGCTGTCGCCCACAGCTCTGCCCAGCCCTGAAAACTCTATGGGACTGGAGGACCTTCTTGCATCATCACGACAGCTCCTCCTGCAGACACAAAATCCTGTGACTTGCAATCGGTTCGTGAGAATAGGCAACACTGGCTGCTTGGCGGGGAATCCTCTCCCTACCGCGACACTGGCATTTGATTCCCTCCATCTCCCATCACTGTCCTCTGTACCCCCTTCAGCCTTTCACCTGCCTCCACATCCCCCTGCGCCCCAACCCCTAAATCTGCCTCCTGCTCCCGCTCCTTCTCCCCATCCCTAGACAATGCCCTGTCTAGCTCCCTGGACCATAGAGTGGCAGCAATTTTGTCTGTGGGCCGGGCTTCAATCTCATCGAAAACAGTGGAAGACGGCTTTTGAAAATGCCACTAGGTGCCTATCTGTGTCTTCAGGCACCAAAATACCTTTAAGAATCTGGCCCTAACTGCCTAAGTAACTGTCGGATCTGATCACCCTTCCCCTTTTCCCTCCGAAGCTATGTTAAACCTACTGCTGTCTCTTTCTCTCTTTAGACGGTGAGCTCGGTGGGACGGGGGCTGTCTCGATGTGTCAGTACAGTGGCTACAGGGCCGGTGCAAGGAAGTTTCGCGCCCTAGGCGAAACTTCCACCTTGCGCCCTTCCCCGCCCCAGCCCTGCGGCAGCTCCCCGCCCCCCCCCCCCTGAGACGCCCCCCCCCCGTCCGATCCCCCCCCCCCCCCTAGGCCCCCCCCCCCAGCAGCTCCCCACCCCCTGCCTGGGGAGCTGTGTGGCAGCTCCCCACCCCAGCTCACCTCTGCTATGCCCCCTCCCCGAGCACGCCGTTGCTGCTCCACTTCTCCCGCCTCCCAGGCTTGCGGCGCCAATCAGCTGTTTGGCGCCGCAAGCGTGGGAGGGGAGGAGAATTAGAGCGGGGGCGGCATGCTGGGGAGGAGGCGGAGCGGAGGTGAGCTGGGGTGGGGAGCTGCCTCACGGCTCCCTGGGCCGAGGGGGTGGGGAGCTGCCACGGAGGGAAATTGGGGGCACCTCTTTTTGGCGCCCCCAAATCTTGGCGCCCTAGGCAACCGCCTAGTTCACCTTAATGGTAGCACGTGAGTGGCTGGGGCTACCCACCACAATAACCATGAGCATGTATAGTGACTGAGGCCTGGTCTACACTACGACTTTAATTCGGATTTAGCTGCGTTAATCCGAATTAATCCTTAACCTGTCCACACAACGGAGCCAGTTACTTCGAATTAAAGGGCGCTTAAAATCGATTTCTGTACTCCACCCCGACGAGCGGAGTAGCACCAAAATCGATTTTGTTAATTCGAATTAGGGGTAGTGTGGCCGCACACCACCGAATTAATGTGGTTAAAATTAATGGGGTAGTGTGGCCGCACACCACCGAATTAATGTGGTTAAAAACCGAATTAATGTGCTTAGTGTGGCCGCGCACAATCGAATTTATACAATCTGTTTCCCAAATTCGAATTATCTAAATTCGAATTAATCTCGTAGTGTAGACGTACCCAGAGATGAAAGTGCTAACCCGCCCATGGGGGGGGGGCAATCTCAGTGCTGTCCATGACAATGGGGAAGGAGAGGTCATTGTGTCTTTTCCTTTCACTCCCTCTCTCTTCAGACTCTATCGGATATTGTGAATTGCAACATGCTCTCAGTGGCAAAGGTAAGTGAAATAGAGCTGGCGTCCCTCGGCAGCTTCAGTGGCTTTCTCTTGTTTCTTTCACATGGGGCATGACACGTGGAACCGATAAACTCCTGGGAAACCGCAGGGTGTTATCCGTACAAAATTCTCTGTTACTCACACACTCTCGGGGCACCCACCTTTGCCCAGTTCCTAGGGCTCGGGCATAACCCTGCAGGTTTGCAGGACCTTTTACCAGTGAAAGAGCGTAACACAGTAATATCCTTATCCTCTATTAACAATCACCAGAAACAGACTGCACACGTTACACATACAGGGCTCACCACTCCCAATAAGACAGATGAACTTTTCTTGATGGCCAGTAGGATCAGGTCCATCTGGGGGACTCCAGTTTCTGCGCGGTGTCATTGGCAGAGTGTTGAGATCTGGCAGCTCTGATCTTTGGGGCTGATTCTCAAAAACTTTCTTTCGGACCCCAGTTTATATAGTGAAATTTGAGTCCTTTTTAGCTATACCTTAACCAATCATTATACTAAAAGTTTACTAACCGATCCTAACATAGTGTAACAAAATTCTCTAACCAAGCCTACCCCACCACCTTAATTCATTTACACCTAGCAAAATTAATTATGCAACAGACAGAAACAATCAAAGAACCAGGCAGAGATCATACAGATAAACAATAGGGAAGTGGGGACCATAGTGACAAAACAATAAAGAAATGAAGATTTCTCAACCTCAACTATTGAGAAGTGATTTCTTGCCAGACAGAATGCTATCAAACTAAGTTTTCTTTAACCATCTTAAGATCTGTTGCTTTACCTGGTGATAGTGGGTGCCATTAGGATGGGATTTCCTTCTTAACACCCTGATATTACATTCTTTTAATGTAATTTAGATGGAATGGGAGAATGTGACTTCCTGCTTCTCAGCTGCTCTTTCAGTCTGGCTGCAGACGAAGGCCTTAGGCTTTAGGCCTTACAATATGGCTGCAGACAAAGGCCTCATCCTTACACGGGGGAAGAGAGCAGTTCCAGTTTTGGGTAGTGAAGGGCTGGTGGGCGAAAGGAAAGAGGAGTGTAAGGATGGGCAGTGTGGGCGCTAATGGGAGAGGGATGGGGACATAGGGACAGCACCTATTACTGAGGGAAAGATGGTGCCCGGGGGATGATTTGGGAGCATGAGGCTGGTCATGTCAGGGGTGTGTGGCTGGTGGGGGGAGGGCAGGGGTAAGGACTGTCCCTGCCTTTGGGGGCTCTGGCCGATGGGGGGAGCACAGGCTTTGCCACTGGGGGACGTAGCCGGTGGGGGCAGGGCAGGCGGGATGAGGGTTGTCGCATGTGGCTGGTGAAGGGAGGACAATCTGGGGGGTGGGAGGCAGATTCTGCCATTGGGGGGCATGGCTGCTAAGGGAGGGGAGGAGCTGATGATAGCCCCTGTCATGGACAGGGCATTGCTGGCAGGCTGTGTGGCAGGTCTTCTCTCATGTCTCACCGGCGCCTCTCATTGCAGATGACCAGGATTGTCCTGCCCCAGATGGTCACCAGGTACAAGCTGCAGAAAATGACTGTGCCTCAGCAGCTGAGGAACTCCCTGACAGTGGCCGCAGTACGGTGCCGCCTGTGTGCCTCTGGGTGGCGTCCGCCTTTAGCTGCACCTGTCCCGTACTGATCAGGAGCCTTCCTGGGCAATGAACTCTCCCTCTCCCCTGCTCCAAGCGACGGGTTCTCCCCTCCCGCCCCCCGGGTGGTGGGCTGGGCATGGGCAAGGAGCACACCTCTCTCCTTTTTCCTGGGTGCTCTCTGGGGCCATCCTCACACAGAGTTCTCTCTCTTCATGGCAGGAAGAAGGGGGTCATCATTAACTTGTCCTCTGTAGCGGGCCGCCACCCCCACCCACTGGTCACGGTGTACAGTGCTACCAAGGTAAGGAAAGTTACAACCTGTGCCCCCTGTCCCTAGCACCCTTTCCTCTCCCATAGAATCATAGAAGATTAGGGTTGGAAGAGACCTCAGGAGATCATCTAGTCCAACCCCCTGCTCGAAGCAGGACCAACACCAACTAAATCATCCCAGCCAGGGCTTTGTCAAGCCGGGCCTTAAAAACCTCTGAGGATGGAGATTCCACCACCTCCCTAGGTAACCCATTCCAGTGCTTCACCACCCTCCTAGTGAAATAGTATTTCCTAATATCCAACCTACACCTCCCCCCTGCAACTTGAGACCATTGCTCCTTATTCTGCCACCACTGAGAACAGCCGAGCTCCATCCTCTTTGGAACCCCTCTTCAGGTAGTTGAAGGCTGCTATCAAATCCTCCCTCACTCTTCTCTTCTGCAGACTAAATAAGCCCAGTTTCCTCAGCCTCTCCTCATAAGTCATGTGCCCCAGCCCCCTAATCATTTTCATTGCCCTTCACTGCAATCCATCACATCATCCAGATCATTAATGAAGATGTTGAACAAAACCGGCCCCAGGACCGACCTCTGGGGCACTCCGCTTGATACCAGCTGCCACTAGAAATTGAGCCTTTGATTGCTACCTGTTGAGCTGACAAGTTAGGCAGCTTTCTATCCACCTTATAGTCCATTCATCCAATCCATACTTCTTTAACTTGCTGGCAAGAATACTGTGGGAGACCGTATTAAAAGCTTTGCTAAAGTCAAGGTATATCACGACCACCGCTTTCCCCATATCCACAGAGCCAGTTATCTCATCATAGAAGGCAATCAGGTTGGTCAGGCATGACTTGCCCTTGGTGAATCCATGTTGACTGTTCCTGATCACCTTCCTCTCCTCCAAGTGCTTCAAAGTGGATTCCTTGAGGACATGCTCCATGATTTTTCTGGGGACTGAGGTGAGGTTGACCAGTCTGTAGTTCCCTGCATTCCTCTTCTTCCCTTTTTTAAAGATGGGCACTATATTTGCCTTTTTCCAATCGTCCGGGACCTCCCCCGATCGCCATAAGTTTTCAAAGATAATGGCCAACGGCTCTGCAATCACATCAGCCACTCCCTCAGCACCCTCGGATGCATTAGATCCGGACCCATGGACTTGTGCATGTCCAGCTTTTCTACATAGTCCTTAACCTGTTCTTTCACCACAGAGGGCTGCTCACCTCCTCCCCATACTGTGCTGCCCAGTGCAGCAGTCTGGGAGCTGACCTTGTCTGTGAAGACTGAGGCAAAAAAAGCATTGAGTACTTCAGCTTTTTCCACTTCATCTGTCACTAGGTTGCCTCCCCCATTCAGTAACGGTCCCACACTTTCCCTGACCTTCTTCTTGTTGCTAACATACCTGTAGAAACCCTTCTTGTTACCCTTCACATCCCTTGCTAGCTGCAACTCCAATTGTGCCTTGGCCTTCCTGATTACACCCCTGCATGCTCCAGCAATATTTTTATACTCCTCCCTAGTCATCTGTCCAAGTTTCCGCTTCCTTTTTGAGTTTAAGCTCACCGAAGATTTCACTGTTAAGCCAAGCTGGTCGCCTGCCATATTTACTATTCTTTCTGCACATTGGGATGGTTTGTTCCTGCGCCCTCAATAAGGCTTCTTTAAAATACAGCCAGCTCTCCTGGACTCCTTTCCCCCTCATAGTAGCCTCCCAGGGGATCCTGCCCATCAGTTCCCTGAGTGAGTCAAAGTCTGCTTTTCTGAAGTCCAGGATCCGTATTCTGCTGCTCTCCTCTCTTCCATCTGTCAAGATCCTGAACTCGACCATCTCATGATCACTGCTGCCCAGGTTGCCACCCACTTCTACTTCCCCTGCCAATTCTTCCCTGTTTGTGAGCAGCAGGTCAAGAGGAGCATGGCCCCTAGTTGGTTCCTCCAGCATTTTCACCAGGAAGTGGTCCCCAAGACGCTCCATAAATCATCCTGCCCTGCACTGAGATCCCAAGAGTAACAGCAAGCCCTCCGTGGGAAATTACTTCTCCTGTCCTCTCTCCAGGGTTCTCGGCCTTCAGCCAGACAGGCTGCTGGATCCTCTCATAAGAATGGCCATACTCAGTCAGACCAATGGTCAAGCTAGCCCCGTATTGTGTCTTCCAACAGTGGCCAATGCCAGGTGCTTGAGAGGGAATGAACAGAACGGGGATATTAGGTGGACTATAAGGTGGATAGAAAGCTAGCTAGATTGTTGGGCTCAATGGGTAGTGATCAACGATGTCTAGTTGGCAGAATAGAGTGCCCCAGGGGTCAAATGGAGTGCCCCAGGGGTTGGTCCTGGGGCCGGTTTTGTTCAACATCTTTATCAATGATCTGGATGATGGGACTAATTGCACCCTAAGCAAGTTCGCAGATGACACTAAGCTGGGAGGAGAGGTAAATACGCTGGAGGGTACGGGTAGGCTCCAGAGTGACCTAGACAAATTGGAGGATTGGGCCAAAAGAAATCTGATGAGGTTCAACAAGGATAAGTGCAGAGTCCTGCCCTTAGGAAGGAAGAATCCCAGACACCGCTACAGGCTGGGGACCGACTGGCTAAGCAGCAGTTCTGCAGAAAAGGACCTGGGGATTACAGTGGATGAGAAGCTGATATGAGTCAGCAGTGTACCCTTGTTGCCAAGAAGGCCAACGGCATATTGGGCTGTATTAATAGGAGCATTGCCAGCCATAGTACTGACTGACATTGCCAGGGACCAAGAGTTATGTAATCCTCCTGTGTACGTCCTCCTGGCACCATCGTTTTTCTTACACCAGGACTCTGATGTCAGAGAATCTCTTCTGCGGTCCTCGCCAGTACCGTGCTCACCATCTTGCAGCAACTATCAGTGTCAACCCGGTTGTTTGGCTACTAGAGCTGTCAAGTCATTAAAAAAATTAATTGTGAGATTAAAAAAAACCCCGTGATTAATCGCACTGTCAAACAATAATAGAATACCATTTATTGCAATAGTTTTGGATGTTTTCTACATTTTCAAATGTATTGATTTCAATTACAACATAGAATACAAAGTGTATGGTGCTCACTTTATATTTATTTTTGATCACAAGTATTTGCACTGTAAAAAAACAAAAGAAATGGTATTTTTTGAGTTCACCTAATACAAGTACTGTAGTGCAATCGCTTTATCATGAGAGTTGAACTTACGAATGTAGAATTATGTACAAAAACATAACTGCACCCAAAAATAAAAATGTAAAATTGTAAAGCCTGCAAGTCCACTCAGTCCTACTCCTTGTTCAGCCAATCGCTTAGACAAACAAGTGTGTTCTTCTCCTTCCTTGAAGCACCTGAAAATCCTGTCTCGGTATAGGGGGTGGGGGTGGAAAACACCCTCCCTTGGGCTAGGTCTACACTAGGGGCCGGGGGGGGGGGTCGCCCTAAGATACGCAACTTCAGCTACGCGAATAGTGTAGCTGAAGTCGGCGTATCTTAGGTTGATTTACCTGGCCATGAGGACGGCAGCGAGTTGACCGCTGCCGCTCCCCCGTCGACTCTGCTTCCGCCTCTCGCCGCGGCGGAGTTCCGGAGTCGACGGCAGAGCGATCGGGGATCGATTTTATCGCGTCTACACTAGACGCGATAAATCGATCCCCGATAGATCCAGCGGGTAGTGTTACAGCCTTGTGCTTGCCTCACTGGATGGGGAAGGCCTTGTAAGGGCACCCAGTGCTGTCTCACACCAGCTCCTCATGAGAGCCAGAGCAACGGGCCTTGTCCCAGCCACCCGTCCTTTCAGGATCTGCTCTTGAGGTTTCTTAGCTCCCTTGTCAGCGTTCAGTGTGACATGTCCCCATTCCCCCCCCCCCCCCCCCCCCCCCCCTTCCCCTCTCCTGCTCCATTGCAGTCCTGTGGCTTCATTTCCCTTTTCTCTCCATTACAGAGATTTGTAGATTTCTTCTCGAGAGGCTTGGAGGCCGAGTACCACTCCCAGGGCATCCTAGTGCAGGTAGAGAGCAATCCCTGCTCTATGGACGCAAGGCCGAGGAGCACTCTGGAGTTTGGGGCCAGCCGTTGCAGGAGGTGTCTGGGGATGCAGCTCTCGGCGCTTGCCATGCTCCACTGCTCCATCTGCAGGCAGCACTTTCCACTGCCAGCTGCCGGCATTCAGCAGCTCCCTGTGCGGGGAGGGGAAGGGAATCTCCATGACTGTCTGTGGGGGAGAAGGAAAGGGGAGGGGAAGGGGGATTCCCTGGATGGGAGTTGCTGGGTGCGGGGCACTTATGAAAATCTGGCCATTGGTGCTCTGCCCTGCTCTCTTATCACCTGTTCTCTGCCCCTCCTCAGGTCAGAGGGGATTTGCTGTGCTGTGTCAGAAGCCCACGCTCTATTCCTGATCCCTTTTCTCCCTCCATGGACCGTGAGTTAGCATGCTCACCCATGGGGAAAATAGCCATCTTGCCTGGCTCTAAAGTGACCCTTCCAACCAGGAGTGACTGAGATGAGCGGTGACTAGCATCGTCCCTTCCTCTGTGGCTGCAATAGTCAGGCCGAGGTGGGAAACTCTCGTGACTTCATAGTGAAGGTGATTGGGCCTTCGCTGCCAGCCTTGTGAAGGATCAACACTGATGTCCGGCCGGCAGGCAGACTGAGCCTAGAGATTGTGCCAGAATGCAATAGAACAGGCACTTACTCTCTCCCCTCTGCCCCCTCTAGAGTGTCCTGCCTTTCATTGTTTCCACAAACATGACCAACAACATCACACCTAACCGCTTTGTGAAGACAGCCGAAAACTTCGCTCGTGAGGCCTTGAACACCGTGGGCATCAGTAGCAGGACATCTGGCTGCCTCTCCCACTCTGTGCAGGTCAGTTTAGCAGGTGGGGCATGGAGGGGGGGGCATCTCAAGGAGTGAAGCTTCTGACAGCAGCCACTAAATGAGATTGAGGATTCCTCTTCCAGGCTCTGTGCTGAGGAACTGAGGCCCAATTTAATATCCTACTCCTACCATAGACCACTAAATCTTCAGGGAAAGCTGCCCTGGGGGAAAATGAAGCATCTGCCAAAACAGTAGCATGCTATGGACTTTTGCAGTTCACAAAACTATCTCTCTTGCATGCATATTATCTGCCATCATCGCTCAGCTTTAAGATGCTCAGCAAATCTATGAGTTAACTAGAAATAGTCATGCTCTGATTGCAAATATTAATACAAGATTTTCTGATACTGGAAAGGAGACTAAAAGGCATTCCCTCGAGCGTCTACAATTTCTATGGGATGTCAACTCTTAATTTAATACTTCACACCCAGAGAACAGTAAAAATAAGTAATGAAGCAACACAGCGAGCAAACAAAACCACAAACAAACAAGTGACAACACTGAAAATAGGAAGGGAAGTAAAACAGCAAGTGGTTGGTTCTGGGGATTTTAGGAGTGTTTAGGAGGACCCACGCCCTGCAAGTGCAACAGAGCCCTGTAGAAACAGGCAAAGTTCTCCTGGTTTCACACTGTGTGTGTCACCCACCCAAAAACGGAGCGTAGGCTCATTCCGTTTTTACAAGCCCCTTAAGTAAACGAAGCACATTAACACAGGGCTTCAGAGGTTACAGACAGATCCCAGCTTCAAAGAGCTAGCAAATAATATCTTCATCCTACAAAGCACCTAAGATCAAACCCCTAGTGCTTGCTACTTATGAGTCAATGGGAGTACTCTGAAGAGCCAGAACTATATCCCATAGCAAAGATCTGGCCTTAATGGTTTCCAATACCTCTCCCCAAACAAATTTTAAAACTTCATGGAAATCACTCGTCTGGAATCCAAGTGATTTCCATTAAGTTTTAGAATTTGTTTGGGGACAGGCATCTCTCCTGGCCACTGCAGCCCCGGAGCTGGGGCTGGGACATGACAGGTTAGAAAATACAAGAGTGGTACTTCAAATCAAACTTTAAAGCTGTAATACATGTTCCCAGACAAAGCTAAATCCAAACATTGTAAGCAGCTGGTAGAGGTAGCATTCATTTTAGGAACTAGATTAATTAATCTATGTACCAGTTAAGCAATTCTGAAAAGCCATCCAATGCAAAAAACTAGGCATAAATGATACATTGTGTCTCTCCCTGGCTGCTGCACGCAGCCCAGCTGGGGCTGGGATGCCCTAAACTTAGTCCCCACCCCTACCTGACCCCACTGACCCCCACCTCCTATTTCCCCCCACCTACCCCCTAATTTCCCCCATCACCTCACCTTCTTCCACGTCCTCTCCAGGGTCCAGGAGGCACCTAGTGGAGCCATGTGGATAAGTCCCAGAGAGATGCAGCCGTTTTGCCACTCAGGGCAGAAAACGTTGGTTCATACATTCCTTAGCAAAAAAAAAAGTAGAGTGACACAGCGGTCTGGTGCCGCTGGAAGCTGGTGCCCAGAGTAACTGCCCTGCTTGCCCACTCCTAGAACTGGTCCTGGGCCCAGCTCCCTGAACCCTGCAATGTTGCCAATCCCAGGAGTTCAGAAATCAGGAGTCAGGACCCAAAAATCCACAAGACTGGCTTAAAATTCTGATACTTAGAGAGAAAAAAAAAACCTTTTGTTTCCTTTTGTCTTCTAGTTTGAGTCTTTAGGTCACACTTTGAACCATCAGAGGGTAGCTGTGTTAGTCTGTAGCCACAAAAACAACAAGGAGTCCGGTGGCACCTTAAAGACTAACAGATTTATTTGGGCATAAGCTTTCGTGGGTAAAAACCCCACTTCTTCAGATGCATGGCGTGAAAATTACAGTTGCAGGCATAAATATACTGATACATGGAGAGAAGGGAGTACCTCACAAGTGGAGAACCAGCGTTGACAGGGCCAATTAGATCAAGTGGACTACATCCACCCTGATCAAATTGGCCCTGTCAATACTGGTTCTCCACTTGTGAGGTAACTCCCTTTTCTTCATGTGTCATTATATAATGCCTGCATCTGTAATTTTCACTCTATGCATCTGAAGAAGTGGGGTTTTTTACCCACGAAAGCTTATGCCCAAGTAAATCTGTTAGTCTTTAAGGTGCCACCGGACACTTTGAACCATGTTTTCTGGCTTCTATCCGCAGCCAGAAACACATTTGATTTGTTTTGTTTTGTTTGAGGTGAAAGCTGAGGTTCTTGCTTTCCTCCAGCCACGGGGCAGCGTGGACTTAAGAAAATCACCAAATATTGCAAGATTAATGATAAATCACAAGAGTTGTCAACGCTGGCCCGGGCCTACACTGAGGAGCGGGGCCCTGCACCCCTGTGGAAGATGAGGGG
>NW_020664868.1:5227171-5283261 GCF_002925995.2 Terrapene triunguis | reverse complement strand
GCAGCGAACCGCGGCCAGTGGGAGCAGCAATCGGCCGGACCTGCGGACAGGGCAGGTAAACAAACCGGCCCGGCCCGCCAGGGGCTTTCCCTACACAAGCGGCGACCCCAGTTTGAGAAACACTGCTCTACAAGTTTTTGCTCCAGTCTGCTTTCCAGCCTTATCTAACACAAGGTCAGTCTCTTACAGTTTTTCCCACTTGCTCGGGCCTTGCCTTGACGTCTCGTGTTATTAGAGTTAGAGTTAGCCTGACTCTTGTTCTATTCTGATTGAAAACTCAGATGTCTACATCCAAATTCCCTTTATCCCTTTTTCCACTTCCACACACCTTGGAGACTAACACATTTATTTGAGCACAAGCATTCGTGGGCTAAAACCCACTTCGTCGGATGCATGCAGTGGAAAGTACAGGAGGAAGATATATATTGTGACAGACCCAGACCAGTGGGGTACAGGAGTCTGGTAGAGGGCAAATATACTGGTCACTGGATGAGTTGTTTTCTGTTCCCTGAGTGACCAGAGCAGGGGCTGCACTAGAGTAATCAGGAACCTGCTAGAACCAGTTAAGGCAGGCAGGCTAATTAGGACACCTGGAGCCAATTAAGAAGAAGCTGCTAGAACAGGCCTGCACAACTCGTAAAGCGGCGAGGGCCATATTACTCCAAAGAAAACAGCTGAGGGCCGAACCCCCCCCCCCCAGCCCTGCCGAACCACCCCCCAGCACTGCCCAGCCCCCCCCGAACCCCTCCCCCAGCACCGCCCGCCCCGCGGAAACAAACCCTCCTTCCCCAGCACCACTGTGGGAGGGATAGCTCAGTGGTTTGAGCATTGGCCTGCTAAACCCAGGGTTGTGAGCTCAATCCTTGAGGGGCCACTTAGGGATCTGGGGCAAAAATCAGTACTTGGTCCTGCTAGTGAAGGCAGGGGGCTGGATTCAATGACCTTTCAAGGTCCCTTCCAGTTCTAGGAGATAGGATATCTCCATTAATTTAAAAAACAGCAGTATTGAACCTTTGTAATATGTTATAGTGGGCTCCTAAGGTAGTATAATTAAGGTAAAAGAAAAATGTCTTTTTGCTAGAAGTAGAATAAGATCTTCCCCCCACTTTGTAATCAATTGCCCTGTTGAATGAATGAGGTGTGAATGAGGAAGGCATGGAAGGCAGCACCTCCAGACAGCTGCAACCCTTGGAGAGGGGATGGGAGCCAGACCAGATCAGTAGAACAGGTCAGCCACCGACTCGCAGCTCGCCTCCTCAGCCCCCCTCCCCCGCCGCCGGCTCACCTGCACCCCCCGCCACTGCCTGCCCGCTCGCCTCCTCAGCCCCCCCCTCCCCTGCTGCCGGCCTCTCCGCCACTGCCCGCCCGCTCGCCTCCTCAGTCCCCACCCCCTCAGCTCGCCTACTCACCCCCCGTCACTGCCCGCTCGCCTCCTCAGCCCCCCTCCCTCACCCGTCGCTTGCCTATTCACCCTCCGCGGGCCACACAGTGAGCCCACCTACTCACCCCCCGCGGGCCGCACAGTGAGCCCACGTGGGCCGCATGTTGTGCAGGCCTGTGCTAGAATCAATTAAGGCCGGCTAATCAGGGCACCTGGGGTTTAAAAGGAGTTCACTGCAGTTTGTGGTGCGAGTGTGAGGAGCTGGGAGCAAGAGGCGCAAGGAGCTGAGAGTGAGAGGGTGTGCTGCTGGAGGACTGAGGCGCACAAGCGTTATCAGACACCAGGAGGAAGGTCCTGTGGTGAGAATAAGGAAGGTGTTTGGAGGAGGCCATGGGGAAGTAGCCCAGGGAGTTGTAGCTGTCATGCAGCTGTTACAGGAGGCATTATAGACAGCTGCAGTCCACAGGGCCCTGGGCTGGAACCCGGAGTAGAGGGCGGGCCTGGGTTCCCCCCAAACCTCCCAATTGACCTGGACTGTGGGTTCTTCCAGAGGGGAAGGTCTCTGGGCTGTTCCCCAACCCACATGGTGAATCTCTGAAGCAAGAAAATCCGCCAATAAGCACAGGACCCACCAAGATAGAGGAGGAACTTTGTCACAATATACACAGAGGACATGAAAAAATGGGGGTTGCATACTAACTATAACGAGAGGTAGAGAGCATTCGTAGGGTCGCTCTCCTGTGTGGATTCTTTGATGTCTAATAAGGTGTGAGCACCTACTGTACTTTTCCCCCTCACTCAACACACGTTATTTCTCTCCCCAGGGGATTCTCTGCTGGGTCGTAGTTTCCTTGAGGCCTTTCTGAGTTCCCCAACAATTAACAGATTTACCAACTTTCAGCATTGGCTGGTTTCCCTGCCACGTCTCTGGAATGTGCTGACTCTCACAGGCCTTTCCCTGCTCACAACTCCTGGTCACACTCCCTTTGCATCTTTGCAATAACGCCCCATATGGTTCCACTTGCTCATCATCTTCCTGCTGAGGATTCTGCTCCAAGGTCTCACTCACCATCCCATCACCTGCCGGGACAGAGAAAGAAAAGCCTCAGAAACAGGAATAGAAAAGGGGAGAACTAACCAAAATAACAGCTTCAGATGGGGAAAAAAAATTCCTCAAAGGGGAGAGAGGAGGGGATCAATTCTGCATCCAATTCCCATCTAACCACTCGGGGAGAAGGAAGTTTGGGGAGGGATCTACTGCCAGAAGTCAGTTCGGATGGGTTGGAAGTAGGGCTGTCAATAAAGTGCAGTTAGCTCTACCAATTAACACAAAACAAATTAATTAGCTTTAAAAAATAGTTGCAATTAATTGCAGTTTTAATCGCACCATAAAATAACAAAAGAATACAAATTTAAATGTATTATAAATGTTTTTGGATGTTTTTCTACATTTTCAGATATATTGATTTTAATGACAACACAGAATAGAAAGTGGCCAGTGCTCACTTTATATTATTTTGTAGTGCGATCTCTGTATCATGAAAGTGTAACTTATGAATGTAGAGTGTTTTTTAACCTAACTACACTCAAAAATAAAATAATGTAAAACTTTAGACCATACAAGTACACTCAGTCCTACTTCTTCAGCCAATCGCTAAGACAAAAAAGTTTTTTGTTTTTTTTTTACATGTATGGGAGATAATGCTCCCCTCTTCTCATTTACAATGTCACCTGAAAGTGAGACTAGGCATTCACACGGCACTATTGTAGCTGGCGTTGCAAGGTATTTACGTGCCAGATATACTAAACATTCCAGGCTGTTGTTAGCCCCTGGGGCAAAAAATCAGCAGAGGTTTCCAAAGGGAAGTTTGCAGCCTTTGCTCAGACCCAAACATTTTCACTTAAAAAAATAAATAAATAAATACCAAACCCATCTGCTCTGTCCAGATTTGCTGTTATCCCTGTTGAGGCCAAAGTGGTTTGAAAAATTAAAAATCCTTGACACCGTTGTGTTGCTTCCCCCTGTGTTGCTCGTTAATCTGATGGACCTGCTGATAATGACTAAAGATGAATGCCCTGGGAGCAATGTGTCAGGCAGACAGTTTGTCAAGTAGGAATGTGAATGCTGACGCCCTCACAAAATGCAGAGGCTTTTCTTAACCGGAGAAGTGAAAAAGAACCAGATACCCTGCATGGGTTTGAAAGTGACAAGAGCCTAACGACTGACCAGAGTAGCATCAGGTTTGAAGTGACGAGGAGGGTCTGTGTCATGAAGTCTGCATTTCCACTGAGGACTCTTCCATCGCCAGGGTAGCGCTGGCGCAGGTCTGCTGCCCGGCACAGCAATGCTGAGAGGTGCCAGTGTAGACCTGACCCACTGCCCTCAGCCCCCATCCTGATCCTGTTCCCTCAGCCTCCCCCGCAGTCCCCCCTGTACCTCCCACCCCGAACCCACTGCCCTCAGTCCCTGCCCTACCCCAAATCTCTTCTTCAGCCTCTCCCGTCATCCCACCCCCATCGCTCCCCCTGCTGTCCCACCCCCTCAACTTCCCCCCCATTCCAGTCCTGCTCCCCTCTGTCTCATCCCCTCCAGACTCTGTCCCTCTCCCCCACCCCCTGACCCTCCCCAGCCCAGCCCCATTGTCTCCCCCACCCTGCCCCACTCTACACAGCTCTCTACCCTGTCCCATTCATGCTCCCCTCAGCCCCTACCCTACTCCCCCCATCCCAGTCCTGTCCCATCCCCCTCAGCCCCCCCCGACTCCCCTAGTCCTGTCCCCCTCAGTTCCTCCACCCTGCTTCCCCTGGTCCATCCCCACACACCCACCGACTTCCTCGACCTCCCTCCCCCCAATCCCACTGCCTGGACCCACCCCCGTCCCACTCAGGACATGCAGGAAAAAGAAGCAATGGGCTTAAATTGTAGCAAGGGAGAGTTAGGTTAGACATTAGGAAAAACTTCCTAACTGTAAAGGTAGTTAAGCACTGGACAAATTACCTAGAGAGGTTATGGAATAGCAGTCATTGGAGTTTTTTAAGAGGTTAGACAAACACCTGTCAAGGATGGTCTAGTTGTTATTACTCAGTCCTGCCTCAGTGCAGGGGTTTGACTAGATGACCTGTTGATGTCCCTTCCAGTCCTACATTTCTGTGATTCACACTGAATTGCCTTGTGCCACTGTCTAGTAGTAGTGGCACACAGTTCTCTGACATGCAGGTTTATCAAATTGTAGTTAATATACAGTTTAGAGCATAGCAGTTTTAAAGCTCTGCATGTTCAGACCAACTGAGCTGAAAATTGTGATCTATAGTATTCAAAACTATTAAGATGTGGGCTGAAATCAAATCAGCCTGAATTGCTCAACAATATCAATGGAATCAGCATTGCGCTGCTCTATATTGCAAAACATTACAGTGAAATCTTGCAAGTATTACATAGCACGCCGCCTTGCCCAAGTGGTAACTAAGCATAACATCTTCCTGTTTCAACATTCTTAACTTGTATCCCATAGCTCCTAGAAGTTGTTTTTTCTCAAACACTGAATACTGCTAAGTTATGAGTTTTAACAGGTTTCAGAGTAGCAGCCGTGTTAGTCTGTATCCGCAAAAAGAACAGGAGTACTTGTGGCACCTTAGAGACTAACAAATTTATTAGAGCATAAGCTTTCGTGGGCTACAACCCACTTCTTCGGATGCATATTGAGTTTTAACAGGTTTTTTTTCTTTTAAACCACAGCACTGAATGTTATTCTAAAATTGTTTTCCAAATATTCTTAAACTCCCAGTTTATCCCCTGCTGATGTTCATTGTGAAAAGTATTGCAGGTCTAATAATAATATTTGGCACTTTTGTAATTCACTGTCCAACATGTGTTTTGTGCCCTCCTCTGGTGGATTTTTAGAGGATAACTGTATAGCTACCAGCTAAGGGAGTTATATCTTGAACTCAAGTAGTAGAAGCTCATGCTTTTAAGTCTGGATGGCTCGGGTTCAATCTTTGGTGACTAGCTATGATGGAGGTTGCTACACTTATAATCCCCTTAATCAGAGGTTCTGAATATGCTTTGTTGTAGGCAGAGCTAGCCTATAGTTAAGCAATTGAAAATTTAGAATGGGAAGTGTTGAAATGTTGGGAAGCCTTATAATTTTGCCAGTCTGGAACGAACATCCCATCTGAGGGATGGGGGTGGGGAGAGAGGAGAGTGAGACAGGACCAGGAAACTGGGACAAGGAATCCAGAGCGGTAGTGGGGGGCAGTTGAAATCAGATGAGGAGCTGGGGCGGGTTAGACAGCAATAGGATAGACATAGACTGGAGGGGACGGGGAAGAAGGGTCTTTGACTACTAGAGACCACTCCATTCAGGAGCCTGGAATAGACCCAGGATTCCTGAGTTTCACAGTTCCTCTTCTGTCAGCAGATATCTGTGAAACCCAGTGGCAAAAACAGTGTCTCATCCCCCTATAGAGCTGATCTATCACATATAGGATGACAACCTACTGCCTCTGCCATCACTTACTCCATTAGCTCAAGTGGCAGAAGTCTGTGCAGTGGATCTAAAAGTTCATTGGCAGAGTTGGAGCCATGCGAGTTTCACGATGATTCCACATGCCAGAATTTCTGGGGCAGTTCAGTTTTGATTTTTTACAAAAAAACCTGGGGAAATGCATACAGAAATAGGGTGACCAGATGCCTAAATAGGGGAATCTCAAGCAGGAGTAGAGAGGTTATTTAATCTCTGTATTTGGCACTGGTGCAACCACTGTTGGAATCCTGTGTCCCGTTCTGGTGTGCACAATTTAAGAAGGATATTGATAAATTGGAGAGTGTTCAGAGAAGAGTCACAAGGCTGATTAAAGGATTATAAAACATGCCTTATAGTGATCGACTCAAGGACGTCAATCTATTTAGCTTAACAAAAAGAAGGTTAAGAAGTGACTTGGTTATAGACTGTAAGTATCTACAACTTTCACTCTATGCATCCGAAGAAGTGAGGTTTTTACCCACGAAAGCTTATGCCCAAATAAATCTGTTACTCTTTAAGGTGCCACCAGACTCCTTGTTGTTTACAGGGGGAACAAATAGTTAATAATGGGCACTTCAGTCTAGCAGAGAAAGGTAGAGCATGAGCCAACGGTTGGAAGTTGCAGCTAGACAAATTCAGACTGGATATAAGGCATACCTTTTCAATGGTGAGAGTGATTAACGATTAACAATACAATAAGGGTCATGGTGTTTTTCTAAAAGCTTTTTCTAAAAGCTATCCTCTAGGAATTATTTTGGGAAAGTTCTGTGTCTGTGCTATACAGGCGGTGAGACCAGGTGATCCCCGGATCCCTTCTGGCTTTATAATCTCAGAACTAGGTACATCAATTCACATGCAAAATTCTCATTGAATTCAACAGGTGTCCTTGCCCTCTGGCTTGTGGTGCGGGCTGCAGCAGGGGCCGTACAACCCCTCTCGCAGCTTCCTAGGGCCCCCTCTCATGGCTCTGTGCACCTGTGTCTGTCATTGTCGTCCTCTCCCCTCCCCGCTTGCCCAATGTGTCCTGATATTTCACTCTTGCGATCTGGTCACCCTACCTGATTGGGACTGGGCTGAGGGGGCAGATCCCTCCCTGGCTGCCTGGTCTGGTCACTCCCTGTGAAGCCCCTGGCGCGAGGGTGACCAGAGGTCCCAATTTTATAGGGACGGCCCCAATTTTTGGGTCTTTTTTTATATAGGCTTCTATTACCCCCCCACACACCCCCGATTTTTCACACGTGCTGTCTGGTCGCCCTACGCTGGTCGCGGGGTGGGGGCAGGGCGCTGGGCTGGTGGGTCCAAGGGTCCCTAGGGGCGCTGCACAGGCAGACCCCTTTAAGCAGCAGGCCCAGAGACCCCAGGCTGAGGTTCCCCCGCCCAGCCCCTGCCCGCGCTCAGTCTCCCCCGGGCGGGGGCCGCCAGGCACCAGGGTCCCCCCACCCCCAACACCGGGGGGGGGCTCAGGGCGGGGGGAGGGGCTTTGAGCGGCGCCTGCCAGAGCAGGGGGGGCTCCACGAGGGGACTGGGCGGAGGGGATGAGAAGTGGAGGGGGAGGGGGTCAGGCTGACCCCGGGGTACGCTGGGAACTGTAGTTCCTGACTGTGCTCGGCGCGGCCATGAGGCGGACGGGCCCTCCCGGGGCACGCCGGGAAGTGTAGTTCTCGCTCTCTTTCTCTCACGCCGGCCTTCTATTGGCGGAGGGTGGGGGCGGGGGGGGTGTGCGCGTCAGCGCGCGCCGCGCTCTCCGCTCCCTGATTGGCGGACTGGCCCGGTGCGCGCGCCGGTGTAGGGCCCCAGAGGCCGCCGCGGAACGTTCGTCTCCCTGCCTGGCGCGCGCCCGGTGCTGACGGAGCCAAGAAGGGGCCCGGGGGCCGGCGCGAGCTGGGGACGGCGCGCGGCGGGGCGGGCAGCGGCGTTGCAGGTCTCGCAGCCCCCGGGAACGCGCTGGAGCCGGGCAGGCTCTGGGGGCGCGGGTGGGGGCAGAGGAGGCGGGGCCCGGGGGGTCCCCTTTGTGTGTGTGTCGGGGGGGGGTCAGGCAGGGACGCGCTGGAGATGTGGGGGGGTTGGATCATCTCTGCAGCCTGGACCCCCTCCCCGCCCGGGGGCGGCGGGGCTGGTGACAGGGGGGGGCTAATGACCCCCCATGTAATAACCTCGCAACCCCCTGAAGGGTCCCGACCCCCAGTTTGAGAACCCCTGGTTTATTGAAATTCTGTATACAGTTCTGTCACATTGTCCCAATGTTCTCACATATTTAATATCGATATAAAATCCCTGTAGAGCTTCATTGTTTTCTAGCATATTATCAAATATTTCTTTTTTGCCCGTTTCCTCCGCAATTCTCGGAGATTAATATAAAATCTCCTGTGTGCCTTGCTGTAGTAGCCAGGGTGGTCCCAGTATATTGGCGGTTGTCCCCTTGATTTATATACAAATGTTTGGTGTTATTCTCCATCCCGTTCCTTATGAGTCCTAACGTGCGGTTAGCTTTTTTTTGGCAGCAGCTGTGCATTGAGCGGAATTTTTTTATTGCAATTAATTTTTTTAATCTCTTGACAGCCCTAATATGTATAGAACCGTTATCTTATTGTCTTCTGTCACTTGCTTGGCGTAACTCATTTTGTGACTTAATCTTTCTGATTTTGTCCTCACGTGCTTGTGCTATTCTTTTGTACTCGTCCGTAGCAATTTATCTGTGATTTCACTTGTCCAGGATTCCTTTTTATTTTCGGGTCATTAAAGAGCTCCTGATAGAGCCCTATTGCCCGCTCACACTGTGATAATTTGCCATTGCTCCTTTAATATTGTCTCAGAGAAACTGCCAGCTGTCCTGGACTCTAATTTTCACCTCAGATTTTATTCCCATGGGACCTCACCTACCATTTTCCAAGTGCGTTGAAGTCTGTCCTTATTTTGCTACTCCTAGAATTTTTGCTACTCGTAGAATCATGACATCTATCATGTCATGATCACTTTTGCCCATATCGCTTTCCACCTTCTGTTTCGTAACTAATTCCTTCTTGTTAGTCAGAATCGGGTGTAAAATGGCCATCCTCCGGTTACTACTTCCCTCTTCTGAAAGAAACAGGTATCCCCAGGACATTCCAAGAACTTATTGGACACTTTGTGTATGGTTGAATTCTTTTTCTAACACATGCCCCCCCCATTACTAACTGTCTTTTGAATTTTTCTGTTATTTGCCTGGGTCTGGGACATCAGGGTCCAGGGAAAGAGCCTGGGGGGAATTGTGATGTGAAATTATTTCCTGTTCTGACATGTCTCCTATCGCCCTTTTTGCCGTAACAGGCTGCAGCGTAACATTCATGTTTTGCTCCAGATCATTCCATCCTTCCAGGGACCAGGGAAGGGAAATGGCTGCAGTGGAGCCAGTTGAGGTACGGATTATCAGAGGCTGGTGGGTTCCTGTTGGAGGGAGAAGGGCAATAAATACATAGGAAGTGGGCACTTCTGGGGGGTTGATCTGGAGGTGGGAGGGGTCAGGGAAATACACAGGGTGGAGAAGGGGGGGGGGGGGACAGGGTGTGACAAACTTACTGCAATTTGTTTACTGTGAGGCCTAGATGTGAGCAGCAGAGCCCTGGGGTTTGTGGGTGGAAATTCCCTAATTTGTCAAACAGGAAACAACCCCTGTGAACTGGGCTGGGAAAACGTACCAGCCTCCACATGCTGTAGCCTGAACCTACGAGCCAGACACTGTTGTGAGATATGAAGGGGCACCCCCCAGTGAAGACACCTCAACTCCTCCCCTCCAGCTGCTGGTAATGGGGAGGGTGTTGGAATTCCTACGAGGAAATTGTCCTGGGCCCTGCTGGGGGCTCCATCTCCTGTATCAGCTTCTGGCTAGTTAGGTGAGCGATGAGAATGGGAAGACCACTGCCTCTTCTCTCTGCTAGAAGGGCTCTCTCTTTCTCCCATCACCCTGATGCTTCCCGGCTGCTCTGATGGGGTGGGACTATGCTCACTTCCTGCCTCCCAGAGCTTTCATGTGATTGGCCCTCCTCGCCTGTTAATAGTGATGTCACTAGGCAGCAGGTACTGAGTAGCAGGTTCTTGCTCTTTTAGGGGCCAGTGACCTTCGAGGAGGTGGCTGTGTATTTCACCAAGGAAGAGTGGGCTCTGCTGGACCCCGCTCAGAGAGCCCTCTACAGAGATGTTATGCAGGAGAACTATGAGAATGTGACCTCGCTGGGTAAGGATTCCCATCCCCTTGGTTATTAGAAGGGGAAAATGAGGAATTAAGGTTCACAGCACCCCACAATGCAACCTCAACTGTTCCCTGTTTCAGCAACATCTCGACAGACCAATGACACGTACTAGCACTTTATCCTTCCCCCCCACAGAGCACACAGGAGCAGTATAGCATAAAGGCTAACACTTTCTCTTTGCTAAGGCAAAACTTGTAGTTTGGTCCAGTGTAGAAAACAAAAGCTACATACCCCTGGCCTGCACTCCAACACTGAGCCTACTGCACACTGAGCCTACTGCACACCCCTTTGTCGTTGCACTGAGGGTTCCTTCTGAGTCACTTACCCCTCATGGAGACCACGTGCATGTATGCCACCAGACTGCTGACAATTGTCGTGACAAGAACACCTTTATGGACCTACCAATAACCCTCCCCACTGAATTGAGGAATACTTGTTTCTTCAAGTTTCACATGCACCTCTCTTCATATCCGAATCACAGCTCTGCCAAGCTGCTCCAACTATTCCCTAAAATGGGTGAACTTGAGTGCTTGTTTAGCACGTCTATCATCCAGTGGCCCCACTGATTGTCAGGGTTCCTGGTTCTGATGTACTTTAAAAAAAAAAAAAAAATTGGTGTTCGTTTGTGACCTTTGCTAGTTGCTCTTCAAATTAATCCTAAATGAGGATATTGATATGATAGGCATCACAGAAACTGGGTGAAATGATTATAATAAATGGGACATGGTAAGACCAAGAAACGAACTATATAGGAATGACAGAGTAGGTTGTGCTGGTTGCAGAGAGGCACTATATTACTCCGGGGGGAATTCTATGCCAAAAAAATTAAAATTCTGTGCACATTGCAAAATTCTGCATATTTTATTTGTCAAAATAACGCAATATAATCACACTGGTTTCAGTTATTTAGGTAATTTAAACTACAATAAAATGGATTGAGAGTGGGAGTGGGGAGCATTGGAGGAAATCCCCAAGCTTCCTTGCCAAATAGTAATGTAGCTAGATTTGACTCTATTTCTAGTTATGGCTGCATATATTTGTTGGCTAATATGCTCAGTGTTACATCATAGGCAACTGAAGAGCAAGTGAGGGCTGGGGAATCAGATTCACAATTTATATTGGCTACTGACCATCTCCAGAAACATCTGGTAAACAGTTCATACAGCACATTTTTTCAGTCCAAAAATGTAGCCCCGTTCTAATCACTAAAGCACCATAAGGATTTATAAGGCCATACTGTCCTTTACACAACTCTGCCACTGTAAATGTACCTTAAAACTTACACCTATTTTATACTCCTAGGGGAATTCACAAAGACAATAGGAACAATTCACAAAGCAGGCAGGCTGCTACATTCTGCTCTGCCTGAGGGGACAGTGCCTGCCCCATACTTAACTCCTCAGAAATACCCCAAAGCCCTGCCCCTCCACGCCGAGCACGCCACAATAGCGAGCAAGAGGGACAGAGTGTCTCCCTCACATGCATGACTGCTCAGCTCCTCCCTGCCCCTGGTGGTGATTTATGTCTCTATGGGCTGCTCCGGGCACCCAAACCAACCTGCCTGTATTGCTGTGAGGGGTGTGACACCACTCTTGCGGCTTCCCTTTGCTTCCCCGACAGAAGTCATTTTTCTGCTGGGAAGCAAAGAAATCTGCAGGGGACATGAATTCTGGATACGCACAATGACACAAAATTCCCCCAGGAGTAACTCTGTGAAAGAAACAGAGTCTTCAAATATCGAAAACCTTTTAAGTGAATCAAATTATGCCATAGAATCTCCACTGATAGAAATTCCATGCTTGAATAATGAGAGTATAGCAGTAGGAATATGCTGTTGACCACCTGACCAGAATGGTGGTGGTGACTATGAAATGCTCAGGGAGATTAGAGAGGCTGTTAAAATAGAAAACTCAATAATAATAACAATTGGGGTTTTCAACTATCTCCATATTTACTGTGTAGGGGTCACCTCAGGATGGATGCAGAGGTTAAGTTTTTAGAAACCATTAATAGCTGCTTATTGGAGCAGCTAGTCCTGGAACCCACAAGGGGAGAGGGAATTCTTGATTTAGTCCTAAGTGACAGACAGGATCTGGTCCAAGAAGTGAACCACTTGGTAATAGAGACCATCATGTAATTAAATTTAACATCATAGCGAGGGGGGAAAGTACCAACAACACCACCACAGTAGCATTTAACTTCAGAAAGAGAAACTACACAAAAGTGAGAAAGTTACATGGAAACTTTTTTAAAATACCATAATAGAGGCTCAAAATAAATGTGTACCCCCAAATGGGGACAAAAAGAAAAGTAAGTGGAGTAAGAAACTACCACCATGGCTAAAGAGTAAATAAGGTAATTAGAGGTTAAAAAAGGGCATCCTTTAAACACTGGAAGTCAAACCCTACTGAGAAAAATAAAAGGAGCATAAATTCTGGTAAGTCAAGTTTGAAAATATAAAAGGCAGGCCAAAAAAAATAATTCGAGGAGCAACTACAAAAAGTTACTAAAACTAACACCAATTTTTTTTTTGAAGTACATGCATGCGTCAAGCACCTTCCCAGACCACCCCACGTTGATGTCAGTGAAACACCCACGGTGATCAACAAGCGCCTGCAATACCATGTACCTCTTTCTATTGATGTACTCCACTGAAAGATGGTCCGGACCCAAAATTGGAATGCGTGTTCCATCTGTTGCCCCTCTACAGTTAGGGAATCCCATTTCCACAAAAACATCCACTCTTTCACACACATTGCCAAGAGTCACGGTTCTTCATAGCACAATGCGATTAAGGGCCCTGCGCACTTGTGTTAACAGCTCCTACGGTCAACTTCCCACCTCCAACTTGATTTGTGACTGACTGGCAGCAGTCCAGGGTCACCAGCTTCCACGCAGTGCTCACCACACACTTCTCCCTGAGTCTGCAGCTCTTATTCGGTGTCCTTGCACCGCAGGGCTGGGGCGAGCTCTGCACACAGTTCCGGGAAGGTGGCTTTCCTCACCCAAAAGTTCTGCAACCACTCTGCATTGTTATGCATGTCTGCGATGACTAGCAATCCCACCACTCTGTGCCTGTTTCCTGTGCGCCAAAGCAATAGTCTACCACGTGCAGCTGCTCTGTGAATGCCAAAAGTAATCTAGTGTTGCTTCTTTCTGTGGCATACAGCAGGTCAGGCAACTCTGATTCCTGTTCCGATTGGTAGCTCATGATTAACTGCATGACCATCCGCGATGTGTTCATAACAGTGACCACAACAGTAGAGAGCAGTGCGGGATCCATCCTTTCACACACAGATGGCAGGCGCACAGTACACAGAAATGCCGTGAAAAGCAGTCAGAAGACTGTGGAATGCTGGGACAGAAAATAATACATCCTATGATGCGCTGTGATCAACTCCACATTCCCACAAGTCCTAGCTGCTGAAAGTGGCAAGTTGCACACTGGGATAGGTACACACAGTGCACTGCTCTCAGTCTTGATGCTAGAGACCCAAGTGTGGACGTGCTCTGCCGACAAAGGGAGGGTAGTGCAACATGCAATAGCGATAAAATTATAGTGCTTTTTGATCGTCGACACAACTTTTGTCAAAAAGCCTCTAGTGTAGACAAGGCCTAAGAGAACTAGTAGGGACAGTCTGAAGGGAAAAAATAGCTCAGAAAAACTGGTAGTTTGTCAAGAACATAATACCAAAGGCATAACTGACATGAAGGAGAGAAAATAAGGATAGTAAGAAGCCAAGATAGCACCACAGGAGCTTTTCAATGACCTGAAAATAAAATGGAATCCTACAAAAGGTGGAAATGCGGACAAATTGCAGTGCAGTATAGGAGGAGAGCACAAGCATGTAGGGACAAAATCTAAAAGGCTAAGTCACAAATAACTTTTACACCTATCAAGGGATAGAAAAGACAAGAAACGGTTCTATACATACATTAGGAGCTAGAGAAAGACAAAGGAAGGTGTAACTCCTCTAGTTAGCAGGGAAGAAAAACTAGTAACTGATGACATCAAGAAAGCTCAAGTATTTAATGCCTATTTTGCTTCAGTCTTTACTAAAAAAGGTAAATGGTGACCTTAAGCTTAACACAATTAATGTTAACAATGAAGGGGCAGGAAGAGAAGCCAACATAGGAGAACAGGTTGAAGAATATTTAGATAAGTTGAATGTGTGCAAGTCAGCAGAGCTTGATTAAATTCCCTTTAGGGTATCCAAGAAACTTGCTGAAGCAGTTTCAGAACCATTAGCAATTATCTGGAGGACTAATTAGGTCTCTGAAGACTACAGAAGGGCAAACTTAGTACACCTCTACCTCAATAGAACGCTGTCCTCGGGAGCCAAAAAAATCTTACCGCGTTATAGGTGAAACCGCGTTATATCGAACTTGCTTTGATCCGCCGGAGTGCGCAGCCCCGCCCCCCCGGAGCGCTGCTTTACCGCGTTATATCCAAATTGGTGTTATATCGGGTCGCGTTATATTGGGGTAGAGGTGTACCTATCTTTAAACACAGGAACAAAAAAAATACTTGGTTAATTAAAGAGCAGTCAATCCTTACTTCAATACCTGGAAAGATACTGAAACAAAATGATTAAACAAACAATTTGTAAGCATCTAGAGAATAATAGTGTAATAAGTTATAGCCAGCATGGATTTATCAAATCATGCCAAGCCAACCTGACTTCCTTCTTTGACAGGCCTAGTGGCTGGGGGAACAGCAGATGTGATATAGCTTTACTTTAGTAAAGTTTTTGACATAGTCCCATATGATATTCTCACAAACTAGAGAAATATGGTCTAGGTAGAGTCACAACTAGTTGAAAGACTGTACTTAACAAGTAGTTATCAATAGTTTGTCAAACTTGGAGGGTGTATTTTGTGGGGTCCTGCAGGGATAAGTTCTAGGTCCAGTACTATGCAATGTTTTCATTAGTGACTTGGGGTATGTCTACACTACAGGATTAATCCGAATTTAGATAATTCGAATTTGGGAAACAGGTTGTATAAATTCGATTGTGCGCGGCCACACTAAGCACCTTAATTCGGTTTTTAACCACATTAATTCGGTGGTGTGCGGCCACACTACCCCATTAATTTAAACACAGTAATTCGGTGGTGTGCGGCCACACTAACCCTAATTCGAATTAACAAAATCGATTTAGGCTCTACTCCGTTCGTCGAGGTGGAGTACAGAAATCGATTTAAAGGGCCCTTTAATTCGAATTAACTGGCTCTGTAGTGTGGACGGGTGAAGGGTTAATTCGGATTAACGCTGCTAAATCCGAATTAATCCCGTAGTGTAGACCAGGCCTTGGTTGGATAAGAGAGTTGAGAGTATGCTTCTAAAATCTGCAGATGACACCAAGCTGAGAGGGATTGCGAGAACTTTGGTGGAGAGGATTAGAATTCAAAATGACCTTTACAAATTGGAGAATTGGACTGAATGAACAAGATTAAATTCAATAAAGGCAAGTGCAATATTCTTCACTTGAGAAGGAAATAAAATCAAAGGCACAACTAGAAAATGGGGAATAACTGGTTAAGTGCTGAAAAGGATCGTGGTTATAGCAGTCAACAATGTGATGCAGCTGCAAAAGAGGATATCATTCTGGTGTCTATTAACAGGAATTTGATCTGTAAAATATTGAATGTAATTGTCCCACTCTACTCAGCACTGGGTGGAGCCTCAGCTGGAGTATTGTGTCCATTTCTGGGTACCACACTTTAGGAAAGATGTGGAGAAATTCAAGATAGTCCAAAGGAGAGCAACAAAAATAATGAACGCATTACAGAACCTAACCCAAGAAGAAAGGTTTAAAAACAACAACAAACTGGCATGTTTAGTCTTGAGAAAAGAAGATTGAGGGGGGGACATAGAAATATATCACATCAAGTGCTCCCCCCATCCACAAGGCTTGTTACCCTGTCAAAGACTGATGTTAGGTTGGTTTGACATGATTTATTCTTGACAAATCTATGGTGACAAGTACTTCACCTTATTTTCTTCAAGATGCTTACAAACTGATTATTGATTATTTGGTCTAGTATCTTTCCAATTACTAAAATTAAGCTGACTGGTGTATAATTCTGTGGGCCATCCATATTTCCTTTTTATAGATAAGTACTATATTTGCCCTTTTCCAGTTCTCTGGGATATCTCCCACCCTTCATGAGTTCTCAAAGATAATTGCCAGTGGCTCAGGGTTCTCTTCAGCCAGTTCCCTAAGTATTCTTGGATGTATTTCATCACATCCTGCTGACTTGAAGGCATCTTCCAAGCTTGTTGATATTGACTCAGAGGTCTCTTCAGCCAGGTCCTTAATGAGCTTATTATGCAGCAAAGGATATTTAGGTTAGATATTAGGGGAAAGTTTCTAACTCTAAGGACAGTTTACTCTGGAATAGACTTCTAAGGAAAGAAGTGGACTCCTCATCATTGGAAGTTTTAAAAACCAAGTTGGACAAACACCTGTGAGGGATGATCTAGATTTACTGGGTCCTGTCACAGCACAGGGGGTTGGACTTGATGACTTCTTGAGCTCCCTTCCAGCCCTACATTTCTGTTGTTCTTTGTTTTCTCCCATGCTGCTCATGGGAAGAGCTTCCCATAAATATCCCCAGACCTACCTCATTACATTTGGGAGAACTTCTAACAAGGAGGTCTATGGTCAATGGGGGAGTTGAGGAGAGAACACAAGGAATGGTCCCGGGGAGGGGTGAGATCAGTTAGAGGAAGGAGTGTGGGGGTGACAGTAGTTTGTTACCCAGGGTTTTCAGAACCCCCATCAGGGACAACTTAACTATTTCACTCCCGGTGGTGTTAGGAATAAATCAGTAGGCACACAGCGATTCTGTCTGATCTAGGATTAAATGCAAGTCAGCATGCTCTTGTCTAACACTGCAGTTTATTAGATTTAAGCACACACAGACATAAGCAATAGGTTTAGAACATCCCAGATATTTACCTATATTCTGAGACGGTATTGAGTAATCAACGACAGGTCGGCGCTAGCCAAATGCCTCCCTGCCAGGGAGTAAAGAAAAGTCTCTGACAGGATAGCTCCCGAGGACTGCTTCAAAGTACACTCTATTATCTAAACTTTTTATAATAACTCTGCAAAACACATAGGTCATAATGACCCCTTCTAAATCATCAGTTTTCCTAACTTTCCATGAACTTTTAATATCAGAGGCGTCTAGATTCAAGGCTGTCCATTCACATATCTTCTTTCATTCTCAGTTATTTACTTTTTCCTCCCCTCCTCCCATTCTGATTAGCAAAACCACCAGTAGTTATGACCTTACATCTGAAAGCCGGTCTCCAAATTAATCCTTAGCTATGCGGTGTTCTGTTTCATTAGGTCATAGTGGCTGAGTGCATATAATATGGTTGCAATTAGCTTGATAACATTCTGGGGTATATTCACCCCTCAATCCAGGGCAGCATCGTTGACAGGGGTAGCTACATCTGTGTGTCCTTCCTCGTCTCTCTGAGTGCCCCCCTTCAGCTGTCAGGCCTCATGCCTTTCCCCCTCCTGCAATGTCTGTGGGCCTGCCTCTGTCAGTAAGAAGCAGTTCCAGGAGGACTTACCCTCTTGCTGGAATTTTCCCTTTCTGGGATATGGAGGTACCTGCTCTGGGTTTTAGGAGCCCCTTTGATCATGAGTGTCTGGCTGTGTGTCTTCCCAGTAGACATGGGCACAGTTAAATTCCTCATAAGAAGAGCTGACCCCAGGATTTTACTCATTTAATATGATCTGGAGTTAAAATAACAGAACTTCCTGTGTGGGTGACAAATGTCCCATGAATTCACCTGATCTCACTTATCTTCTTTCCCCTGGGCAGGGTTTCCAGTTTCCAAACCTGATGTCCTCTCCCAACTGGAACGAGGGGAAGAGTCGTGGGCCTCAGATCTCCAGGGCTCAGAGGAAAGAGAGATCCTGAGAGGCATCTGCACAGGTGAGCAATCATTAAACCAACTCAGAAACTGTCAGTACCTGACGGAAACAGCTGGGATTCCCAGCAAAGACCTTGTGAGCTCTCTGAGTTCAGGATTGTCCCCAGCAGGCGTCATATTCTCAGGGCAGATATTGCTCATGGTTTACTACCCATCCTGACTAACTCCTGGCAGTAGTTCCTTCCCTGAACTCGCTTCTCCCTGAGTGTTTGGATGCAAACTGGATGCAGAATTGATCCCCTCTTCTCTCCTCTTTGGGGATTTTTTTTTCCATCTGCAGCTGCTCTTTTGGTTTGTTCTCCCCTATTCCATTCCTGTTTCTGAGGCTTTTCTTTCTCTGTCCCAGCAGGTGATGGGATGCTGAGTGAGACCATGAAGCAGAAAGATGGTGAGCAAGTGGAACCACCTGGGGCGTTATTGCAAAGATGCAAAGGGAGTGTGACCAGGAGTTGTGAGCAGGGAAAGGCCTGTGAGAGTCAGCACATTCCAGAGAAGTGGCAGGGAAACCAGCCAGTGCAGAAATTTGGTAAATCTCTTAATTATCAGGGAACTCAGAAAGGCCTCAAGGAAACCACAGACCAGCAGAGAATCCCCATGGGAGAGAGAAACACATGCACTGAGTGTGGGGAAAAGTTCAGTAGGCACTCACGCCTTATTAGCCATCAGAGAATCCATACTCGAGAGCAACCCTATGAATGCTGTGAGTGCGGGAAAACCTTCACTCAGAGCTCAACCCTTATTAAACATCACAAAGTCCACACAGGGGAGAAACCCTATGAATGCTGTGAGTGCGGGAAAACTTTCACTCGGAGCTCAAACCTCATTGCACATCAGAGAATCCACACAGGGGAGAAACCCTATAAATGCTGTGAATGCGGGAAAACATTCACTCTTAGCTCAACCCTCATTGCACATCAGAGAATCCATACAAGGGAGAAACCCTATGAATGCTGTGAGTGCGGGAAAACCTTCACTCAGCGCTCAAACCTTATTACACATAAGAGGATCCACACAGGGGAGAAACCCTATGCATGTTGTGAATGCAAGAAAACCTTCACTCAAAGGGCATCTCTTATTAGCCATCAGAGAACCCATACAGGGGAGAAACCCTATGAATGCTGGGAGTGCGGGAAAACCTTCATTGTGATCTCAAATCTTATTAAACATCAGAAGAACCACACAGGGGAGAAACCCTACGAATGCTGGGAGTGCGGGAAAACCTTCGCTTGGAGCTCAAACCTTAGTTCACATCAGAGAATCCATACAGAAGAGAAACCGTATAAATGCAGTGAATGCGGGAAAACCTTCACTCAGATCTCCCACCTTATTACACATCAGAGAATCCATACAGGGGAGAAACCCTATGAATGCCGTGAGTGCGGGAAAACCTTCACTCGGAGTTCAATCCTTATTATACATCACAGAATCCATACAGGGGAGAAACCCTACGAGTGCTGTGAGTGCGGGAAAACCTTCACTCAGAGCTCAACCCTTATTACACATCAGAGAATCCACACAAGAAAGAAACCCTATGAATGATGTGAATGCAGGAAACCTTTGCTCATGGCTCACACCTTAATGGACATCAAAGGATCCACAAAGGAGAGATCCTATGAATTCTCTGAGGGTGGGAAATTTTGTCAGAGTTCAGCCCTTATTTATTATCAGAAAAGCTGTAAGGGAGATAAATACCATAAAAACCTTGTTTAGGGCTGAGAAAAGATTTTGTTTTCCTTTTGCTAATTTCCACATAATGAACTTCAAGGCAGCATTTGTGTCATGGTGGTCTCTCAGCTCCCCCAGCTGAGTTGTCTGCTTTTCCTTTTGCACTCACCCTTCCTTGGGGTGAATCCCACAATTTTTTCTTTTTCACCAACTCCTTTGTCCTATGTCATGGAAATGTGTGTCCCTCCAACAGGAATGTCCATCAGCCCCAGATGGGGGAACTGGGAGTCACTTCAACTAGGTACATGGAAGTTAAATCTACCTGGGCCTTGACTGCACTAGGATAGTCCATGGAGTTAGATAGCTGGAGTTAGCTATCCTGATGAAAAAATAGTGTTTTTACAGTAAAGGAAATAACCCATGTATAGTGGCCAGGGAAATTTAGCAAATTTCCTCAAGACCTGACATAACCTCTGTCACTTCTAGTCTAAACAAATTTGGAGCATCATATTCATACCTTTCCTCCCACTGCAAAGTGATTGTTAGTCACCAGGTTCCCTCACTAGGGACAAATTGTCTCATTCCTGGTTGTTCTCACAATGCTCTGGGTTGTGCTGAATCACTGGGTTTTGTATCATTTTTCTTATTTTAAATATAACAAAGAGAAGGAGCAGGATTAGGGATAGGAAAATATGTTTTTTTCAACTTCTGTGACACCTGAAGTGGTGAGTTGGAAGGATTCCCATGTTCAGAATTAGCTCAGCAGTATTTTCTCTGTTTGAGCCGTATAGAATTTATCTTCTACACATTCTACAACTCTGCCTCTCAGTGTGTCATATGATTCAGTGTTCTCAGTCCTCTGCTTGGGAATCACACTTTGTTTTCTTTGATCTTAAAACCTAGTAATTTAGGGCCTGAGATGAAATTGGCAGCGACCTGGAAAGGGAATTTGAATGGATCTCAAACACAGGGCCGTCGTTTGGCGTTTAAATCCCAGTTTCCAACGGTTAGCAAAGGGGATGGGATTGTTTGCAGATGGGAAGGTTGGCTGGGTTTTTGTTTTGTTCTGTTTCTGTTTTTTTTTTTTTTTTTTTTCTATGTTTCTAGTGTTTTTGTAAATGATACAACTCAACACTAAAGAGTGAAGCGGCTTTGAATGGATCAGAGGAGAATGCAATGAGAGACCCTTTTCTCTTGGTTCTGAGTCAACACATTTAACCTGCTCTGGAATTTCTAGTTCTATGAAACTGGATGTATCTTATATCTCTCTGCGATGTGGGATTTTCCTCTTTCTTGAGGGCCATTTGGTCACAAAACGGGATATGAGTTTGATTTGTCAAACTGTGGCTCCGATTTATTGGGGACTTTGAGAAAATGACTATTTTAGCAAGTAGTCATTTCTTAGTTTAGTTTTGCTTTTTCCCTGCCTCCCCTCCATGATGACATGGAGCAACTTCAAGTGCAGTTCAGTCAACAGAAGAGAATACTCCGAGTTATTGGACATATCACCAACTGTTTTTAAATCTCCAGTCTGAAATGGCGAACAACAGCACGCCCCAAATTATGCAACTGACGGGTGTAACTGGATACAGTCACAGTGCTGTTCAGTTGTTTAGGTCAGTATTGTCTCAGATGATCTGGGCAGAGAATTCCACAGTAAGTGATTAGGAACTAGGCAAAAGGCTCGTATATGTTTCCCAAGGCAGTTGTGATGCAGGGTCTTGTGACAGACTTGTTCACACCCTGCACACTATTACAGTAATTTTTGTATAAGGCATGTCTTGTGAGGTACCATTTAAAAATTCATAATTTGCTATACAATAGTATGGAAAAGTACACATAGCAGCACTGTATGTAATGTAATAAACACAAGCTGAAATCATGGCTAAAAGTATGCTTGGCAGATAAACCTGAGGAATGGCCAAAAAGAATTCCTCAGAGATCAAATGACACCTCAGCCGAGTGTAAACAAGGCTGATGGACCATGCTAAGTGGCAGGAAAGGGGGTAAGAGCAAAAAAATCTGCATTTTAGGCCTTGTCTACACTACAGAGTTTTTTGTTAACAAAATGATGCCGCTTTAATTAAAACACTTTAATTAAACTGCTGTTGTATGTTCACACTATACTTCTTGTGTTGGCAGAGCGCATCCACACTAGAAGGTCTTGCACTGACACACAAAGCAGTGCACTGTGCAACAGGACACAGGCCGCTTTGGAAAGGGCTTGCATGATGCAGGTTTCTCAATCCCATTGTTCCAGGGGCATCCTACTAGATTGCCAGCTGTTTTTCAATGGAAGTGTGTGTGAGGAAGTGTGTGACAGGGAGTGTGTGTGGGGGGGAGAAACAAAGACAGAGTGTGTCTTGAGGGAGAGTGAGTATGTCGGCATTCTGTCTCTTTAAGTTCAGTCAGCAGCCAGAAGCAACCAGTCCTGAGGTAGGGGACGGATGCACACACGCGCGCACACACACCCCAGCCCCTCCCTGGCTCTGCACAGCAGAGCAATCCCACCCACAGCAGCAGCCTACCTGCCGTTGTGTTCCTAGTGCAGGGGAGAGCAGGAGGCTTCCATGTTAATGATTTGCTCTTTGCTGCCGGAACGGAGCAGCATGCTCAGCTGTCAGAACTTCCTAGAGCTTTGAAAGGGGAGGGGCACACGCCGAATTCAAAACAGTGAGCAGAGTGGTCACTGCGGGCATTCTGGGATACTGGGGGACGCCAGTTATGGCGTCATAATGAATTGCAGCATCTATACTGATGCTTTGTCACTTTAACTTTGCAGCAAAAAGCTCCGTCTCTCTCATCTAAGTGGTTTGGTTTTCTCGGCAAAAGTAGCATTGTAGCGTGTGCACCTCCACTGTTTTGTCGGCAAAAGCTGCCTTTTGCTGACAAAACTGTAGTGTAGACAAGGCCTTAGCAAAGAAACAGCATGGAGTTCTCGTGCACACATCTCCTGTAGCCTTGCTCCCACCTGGAAATGCTTCTCAAAGGGTAAGTCCAGACTACCCGCTGTATCGGCGGGTAGCGATCGATTTATCGGGGATCGATATATCGCGTCTCGTTAAGACGCGATATATCGATCCCCAAACGCGCTCCCCGTCGACTCCGGAACTCCACCGGAGCGAGCAGCGGTAGCGGAGTCAATGGGGGAGCCGCAGCCATCGATCCCGCGCCGTGAGGACCCAAGGTAAATCGATCTAAGATACTTCGACTTCAGCTACGCTATTCACATAGCTGAAGTTGCGTATCTTAGATCGATATCCCCTCCCCCCCCCCAGTGTAGACCAGCCCAAAGGGGGAACAGGACTATAAAAAGAAGGGGCAGACACCTCTCAAAACACTTCCCTCTCTCTCCCTGTCCATTGCATTCTCTGCAACTGAGAAGACAAAATGACACCGCTGTTGAGCTTGGGGGAGGGGTCCTGGCCTAAAGAGTTTGGTCAGTGAGACCGCTGAAGCATGTAGGTGAGAAAATTTTGCTTTGAAACTAGACATTTCTTAAGTCTGTGTTAGTGAGCATTTATCTTTGTTTTTCTTGTAACCATTTTAACTTTTATGCCTCATTACCTGTACTCATAAAATCTGTCTCTTTGTAGTTAATAAACTTGTTTTCTGTTTTCTATAAGCCAGTGCGTTTCAACTGAAGTTTCTGAATAACTAAGGCTATGTTTACGTCACGGAGGTCATGGAAGTCACGGAATCCGTAACTTCCAAAGACCTCCATGACATTCTCTGCTTCAGCCCTAGGGGCTGCGACACTTCTGAAGCTGGCAACCAACGGGGCCCTGCAAGGTTCCAGCGACAGGTGACAGACTCCTGAGGGAGCCCTCCTCAGGGTTCCAGCAATGGGTGACAGCCTCGTGCGGGGGGAAGGGGACGCCGTGGGTGAGTGGCTGGGGGTGTCCTGTTTTCTTTTGGGGAAATACGGTCACCCTGCGTCTCTTGGTTGCCCCCTCCTCCCCCCCGCAGCTTCCAGCTGCTGTGGGCGGCGGGGGAACCCCACAGCTCCCAGCTACCACGGTGCTGGAGGAAGCCATGGAGCCGCAGCAGCAAAAGTCACAGACAGGTCACGGGCAATAAACAAAAATTCACAGACGCCGTGACCTGTCTGTGACTTTTACTAAAAATAACCATGACAAAATCTTAGCCTTACGAATAACTCATTGAAATAAACTGGCATATTATTCTCTTAAAGGTTTACTGGACATCAAATATGTTGTACTGTCCAGGAGGGGGCGGGGCAGCACAGGATATACATTTCTGGGGGAAATCGGGAACTGGGCATGTGTTGCGGTTATACCCTGAAGTATAACCAAGGCTGAGTGTAACCCAAGTGTGGCTGGCAGGCTGCAGTTACACACACACACTCTGGGTGTGGCTTCCATGCTGAAAGGCTGTTTGTGAGCGGCCCAGGCGGGAGCTACTTCAGCAAGGCATTGTAAGGCCTCCAGGATTTCAGGGCAGGGGTAATACAGCTGCTCATTAGGCTGGATTGTACCCTGGTATGTCACAGCTCTACAGGACGTTACTCCTGACGTCATCGCCTAGCTAAGCCTGTGGTTTGGGAAATGCTGTCCCTAACTAGGGCGATGTGCAGGAAATAAAAGTGTGTTTTTGTTGACTTCATCCCTCAGCAGGAACTGCAAATGTCTGTGAAATATAATCAGTGTTGAAGCTGAGAGAGCTGCAGGAAAATAACTATTTTTGCTTAGAAACCCCATCTCAGGTAGCCAACAGAGATTGTGACTGAGGCTTATGTCTAGTTCCTACTGACACCAGTTTAAAGGAATAAATGGCCATGTTTGCAGAAGCTATTCCTGACTAGCACTGCTGAGATTTTGGGTGGTTTATTAAAGGAATCTACTCCAGGGAAGTGTACTTTTAGCACGTTGAAGGGTTTGGCAAGAACTCGGATAGAAATAGCAGGCACCCAGCTGTTGGTTTTTACCCCAGAGAAGGAAGCTATGGAGAGCTATGGTCCACATCAAACTATTTTTAGAATACTGCTCCCTGCTTCAGTGGCATTGATTACAGCCCCAAAGGATGCCAGGGTTAGATGGGAAACAATTGTCCTTTACCATTTGGCACCAAAGTGTCAGGAGGAAAAGAGAGAAAGTTGGTGCCTTCGCAGGACATTCCTTGCCTATGGATTCCAATCTGGCTGCCTGGTTGGACAAAAAGGACATTTGTGGTGGGTGAATGATGGTAACTGTTAGAAGAAAAGGAGCAGGTTGACCCAGAGGTGGATATGAGTACTGGCTTCTTTATTGCGATACTTGTTCCCCTGAACCCAATTGTCCAGTAAGCACCGAATTGATTACAGCACACTCTTTTTGTTTAGATTAGTACATACACGACTACATCCATTACAACACCCCCAAACCCCTTATTAATAGAAACACCCATTGTTAGTAAACCCACCCCTATCCATTACTCATAACATTACACATTACTTTTACCTTGAAGATACATTTATTTGCAACAAATTGTTGCCATAAATCTCCCTCATCAGCAGTTCTCAGGGGTGGGAGGAAGGGTCCGTGAACAGTTCTCAGGGGAGGGGGGGAAGGGGCCGTAAGCCAGGGCTTGTTTATGTAGCTGGAAAAGGGAGGGAGGGGAAGATAAGGATAGAACAAGAAGCAATGGGCTTAAACTGCAGCAAGGGAGGTTTAGGTTGGACATTAGGAAAAAGTTCCTAACTGTCAGGGTGGTTAAACACTGGAATAAATTGCCTAGGGAGGTTGTGGAACCTCCATCTCTGGAGATATTTAAGAGTAGGTTAGATAAATGTCTATCAGGGATGGTCTAGACAGTATTTGGTCCTGCCATGCGGGCAGGGGACTGGACTCGATGACCTCTCGAGGTCCTTTCCAGTCCTAGAATCTATGAATCTATTCCTTTTACCTTCTTTTACACAAAGGGCATTTCTTCTGCAGCTGCATCCTTATCAACCTTTATGAGCAACAGAGATGGGAAGACTCTGGCAACTTATATTTTAGACAAATACTAAAAAAATCTGCAACTTATGTATGAAACAAAGTAATACTAAAGAATGTGTAACTTATGTATTAGACACCAAAAAATTGCCTACATGTGCCTTTGTCCCCTAATACCATGTCAGCACATTAGCAGCTTATTGTTATACTTTATCCCAACAGTAACCACACTTTCACCCTTTGTACATGGGACATTCTACACCCCCGGGGAGTGCCCTGTGGCTCCATATTCATCATTTGTATATATTTGTGATATTGCATATAAATCAGGCCATGTGAGGTATCAAAGGAAAGGTTATGATCTGCTGAAACCCCCTGTCCATTTAAATATATCATGAATGCATACAAAGTTATGAGAATTGTGTTGTATGACTGTCACTAAAATATACTGTGTGTTTGGGAAGCGCCTAGATACTAGCTCCCCAAAAGACAGTAACCAGGGAGCTAACCATCATCCAGCAAGGGAGCTACAATGCAATGACTCACATGCACTCACTCACTCCCACACCAAGGGAATTGCTCAATCTTGCATGGTGACTTAGCAGTGCCCAGCAGACATGCCTGGACTCATGTCCAAGCACATAGGCCTAAGGGTATAAAACAGAACTCAGTGGCCCCATGCTGGGCCTTTCTCCTGCCCCCACCTATGCTGCACGCAACAAGGACGCTCAGAAGACTGAAGATTCCAACAGGGGGCACTGGCCCAGGTTTCAAGGTGAAATCTGTGTACTATGAACTGCAATATGCAGTGGGGTGAGAAAAACTGCTTACTCTAGATGTTGCCCAGGCTAATAGGGTTGAGAGTTTAGACTGCGCGCTTCTTTTCTTTTCTTTTGGTAACCACTCGGACTTTTTGCCTATCACTTAAAATCTCTCTTTTGTAGTCAATAAACTTGTTTTACTGTTTATCTTTACCAGCGAGGTTGCCTGAAGAGTTTGGTAAATCTGCTCAGGTTTACAAAGGCTGGTGTATATCCACTTTCCATTGATGAAGTGGGGAACCAATGAATAAACTTGCACTGCTTGTCTTGAGTGCCTGCCACACACACAGTGCAGGAGCTTGGAAGGGAGGGAACATCGCACCCACTGCACAGAGCAGGAATGGGTACGTTCTATGTGTCTGCGTAAGGTGGGTGAGGAATGTCTTTTATTGGACTAACTTCTGTTGGTGAGCGAGACAAGCTTTCCATAAGCCCTCCCTCTTTTAGAAGTGATGGGACCCTGGCCCACAGCCCCCCCTGTTCTGGTGCCCCTTCGCTGAGTTGCTCCAACATCAGCACAGCAGCAGGAGGCATCCCACAGCTAGGGCAGGTCTAGAACCCAGACGTCAAGCACAAGTGCAGAGGCATGCAAATGCCATAGCCAATGAAGTGGCACAAAGTCCAAAGAAGGAGAAAATGAACTCAGGGATGCTAGAATAAACAAAGTTGTGGCTCGGTCTTTCTCATTAAAATTTATTTCCTACTTACACTCAGGTACATGATGCTACAGTTTAGCAATCACTGCAACAGCAAGTGACAAGTCCCTATTTGGAAATAAATCTCTTCCTACTACTTCTATGTGTTTATTCTCCGAACCCTCCCACACCTTTCCCATACACATTCTCTCTTTCTCTGAGGCTCCAAATTCCCAGATGCCATTGAAAATGTGCATTCAAATCATTGAAAGCGACGGAAAAGACAACCCCCCCAGCACTGGAGAACAGACCAGCAAAAGCCTGAGATATCTAATGCAGCCTCACCCGCACCCCCCTTTCCTCCCTGGAGTTTTAGCCTGTTACGGTCACTGCAGCTCTGCTCATCATCTGTCGCACAGAAAAGGGGTGAATGTATGCAAAATATGTTGTTTGACCAACAGGATTCCACAAAATGCCATCACAAACTGGCTCTACAATAAGAGGAAGAACAACAATTTGCTTTGCAATAATTGATCAGTGAAGAGTCAGAAGATGATGGTGGCATGAGAGAGGAGGAAATCATGAGATCATGAGTTAGGAAGAACAACAGCAGTAGCACTGTGGTGTGTAGCAAGGATGGGAGGAAGATACACACAATCTGGAGAAAGGGGTAAACAGTGAGGTGGCAAAGTTTGCAGATGATACTAAACTGCTCAAGATAGTTAAGACCAAAGCAGACTGTGATGAACTTCAAAAAGATCTCACAAAACTAAGTGATTGGGCAACAAAATGGCAAATGAAATGTAATGTGGATAAATGTAAAGTAATGCACGTTGGAAAAAATAACCCCAACTATACATACAATATGATGGGGGCTAATTTAGCTACAACAAGTCAGGAAAAAGATCTTGGAGTCATCGTGGATAATTCTCTGAAGATGTCCACGCAGTGTGCAGAGGCGGTCAAAAAAGCAAACAGGATGTTAGGAATCATTAAAAAGGGAATAGAGAATAAGACTGAGAATATATTATTGCCCTTATATAAATCCATGGTACGCCCACATCTCGAATACTGCGTACAGATGTGGTCTCCTCATCTCAAAAAAGATATACTGGCACTAGAAAAGGTTCAGCGAAGGGCAACTAAAATGATTAGGGGTTTGGAACGGGTCCCATATGAGGAGAGATTAAAGAGGCTAGGACTTTTCAGCTTGGAAAAGAGGAGACTAAGGGTGGATATGATAGAGGAATATAAAATCATGAGTGATGTGGAGAAAGTAAATAAGGAAAAGTTATTTACTTGTTCCCATAATACAAGAACTAGGGGTCACCAAATGAAATTAATAGGTAGCAGGTTTAAAACAAATACAAGGAAGTTCTTCTTCACACAGCGCACAGTCAACTTGTGGAACTCCTTACCTGAGGAGGTTGTGAAGGCTAGGACTATAACAGCGTTTAAAAGAGAACTGGATAAATTCATGGTGGTTAAGTCCATTAATGGCTATTAGCCAGGATGGGTAAGGAATGGTGTCCCTAGCCTCTGTTTGTCAGAGGATGGAGATGGATGGCAGGAGAGAGATCACTTGATCATTGCCTGTTAGGTCCACTCCCTCTGGGGCACCTGGCATTGGCCACTGTCGGTAGACAGGATACTGGGCTAGATGGACCTTTGGTCTGACCTGGTACGGCCGTTCTTATGTTCTAACCACACACACACTTTACTATGGACAAAATAAATGTTGTAAACCTGTGTCTTTTTAAGAATTGTATTGTATAATAATTTATAGTACAAAAGGTCCCGAAATCACTCAACTATACGACATGTTAAACTCTGTTGGGCAGTATGGTTTAGCAGCACTATTAACAGGTAAGTCTACTTTTAAACACCATGGTAGGCTTAAAATATCTGTTAAGCTTTCCTACAGTACAACACATTTCTCCACAAGCTTACACCAACCAGTGAATTTCCATTCAGTGTCTGTATTGCTTCATATGGAAACATTCAAACGGGCAGATACACGGTGACATTATATTTGTCCAATCAGCAGCAGTATTGTATTTCATAAAGCAGCCCGGTGCAAATAACATATCGCTACTAACAATAATAAAAATAAAACCAGCGGCCGTCTTACCTTAAACATCAGTGAAGTAAACTCCGGCGCCTGGACTTGGCACCATAGGTGTCGATGATCTGCTCAGGGTTAATGTCTCTGGTAAGGTCACTCTCAGTGTGCAGTAAACACAACGCTGACTGTCTCTCTTGACCCACTGTGGATCGTACCCAGCGCGTGGCAGAAAACGACGTCTCACCTCCAGCTGTGCCAGCAGGTCAGGGCCAATTTCAACAGTTTTGTAAAATTTGGATGAAACGTTGAAGCAGCTGCCTGCAGGCTCTCCAGCATGATCTCTGGCAAACCCACCCTGAACCAACTGCAGCTCTGCGCGAGCGAGTGTGGAACTGATTAAAGGGCCCTTGCATATTGACAGAGGAGCCCAGCAGTGCCACCTCTGGATCACATGTTAGCCCTGCATCTGCACTTTCAGCTGTTTCCATGGACTGGGACAAAAACCTGCAATTGCATTCACCTAACAATGTGTCCAACAGGAAAATACAGCGGTCGGCCCCATTTTTCTTTAGTGCTCTCCTTTACATCTGGCTGATAGTCTCATTGTCTGAGTGTGCTTGTAGGGTGACCAGATGTCCCAATTTTATTGGGACAGTCCCAATTTTTGGGTCTTTTTCTTATATAGGCTCCTATTACCCCCCACTCCCGTCCCGATTTTTCACATTTGCTGTCTGGTCACCCTATGTGCTTGTAACAACTGAACAGTCAAGGAAGGCTGGATCATTTATAAGCATACTTTTCATTTGTATCAGGGTGACAGGGACATCATGCAGCTCACGGAAGTTCTGGGCTTCCTCCCAAACATCATCCCACTTAGTGCTGGTTCGCATACTAATACGTTGACAGTTCTCTGACGTACACTGCAGGCCTGAGAAAGTGTCGTGTCTTCTGGCTGCAGAGCTTTGTGCGCTACGTGACTCACACTAAGAACACGCTAAAAAAGGATCAAGCACACCAAAATCTATTTTCTGCACATTCTTCTACAAACCTGATGCTTCAATAAATCTACGGTAGGGGGGCGCTGACAGTCCCAACAAACGGCTAAGAAGTGCTCTCACGGAGTTTTTTTACAGCCGATACATTTTTCCATCTGCATGCCCATGTCGTGTCACTTAAACTACACAATTCCAGTTTCACTCCAAGGGTCTTCTGGGCCTCCAAGTAAGCATGGTGTGTGCCAGGCTGTGAAAAGAAGGCCAACAAGCCCTGTAGAGTGTAAAAATATCCGGTTGCTGTTTACTTTGCAAGCCTCAACTAAAACCACATTTGATTTATGAGCCATGCGGGGTGTATATATAACAGTGGGTTGATCTTGCTGAATTTTTTGCTGTACTCCACGTCCTGCATCCTCCCCGGCACGTTTCAGCTTGCGGGACGGAGCAGCTTTTCCCCTGCGCTCAGCTGCAGAACAGCTGATTGCAGCAGGCGGGAGGCGCTGGAAGGGAGGGGGAGGAGTTGATCGGCAGAGCCACTGGCGGGTGGAAGTTGCTGGGAGGAATGGGGGGAGCTGGCTGCCAGTGGGTGCTAAGCACAGCCCTGGAGCACCCATGCAGTCGGCACCTATGCCTGCAGCATGAGCCCCATGAGCCCAAGTCAGCTGGCATGGGCCACCCATGGGTCTTCCTTTGCTATGCAGAGTGAGCGCTCTCTGACGTGTGTTGTTCACCCATAGGTGATAGGTTTTTTTTGTCTTTTATCACTTTCCTGCATGAGTTCATTCAGTGGTGTAGTGATTGTCTGGGTTCACCCACATAGTTGTTATAGGGCCAAAAAGCTGTGAAAAAGCTGAATTACTCAACGCTTTTTTTGCCTCGGTCTTCACAAACAAGGTCAGCCCCCAAACTGCTGCACTGGGCAGCACAGTATGGGGAGGAGGTGAGCAGCCCTCTGTGGTGAAAGAAATAGTTAAGGACTATTTAGAAAAGCTGGACATGCACAAGTCCATGGGGCTGGATCTAATGCATCCGAGGGTGCTGAGGGAGTTGGCGGATGTGATTGCAGAGCCATTGGCCATTATCTTTGAAAACTCGTGGCGATCGGGGGAGGTCCCGGAGGATTGGAAAAAGGCAAATATAGTGCCCATCTTTTAAAAAGGGAAGAAGGAGAATCCGGGGGTAACTACAGCCTCACCTCGGTCCCTGGAAAAATCATGGAGCAGGTCCTCAAGGGATCCATTTTGAAGCACTTGGAGGAGAGGAAGGTGATCAGAAACAGTCAATATGGATTCACAAAAGGCAAGTCATGCCTGACCAACCTGATTGCCTTCTATGATGAGATAACTGGCTCTGAGGATAGGGGGAAAGCAGTGGATGTGATATATCTTGACTTTAGCAAAGCTTTTGATATGGTCTCCCACAGTATTCTTGCCAGCAAGTTAAAGAAGTATGGATTGGATGAATGGACTATAAGGTGGATAGAAAGCTGGCTAGTTCATCGGGCTCAACAGGTAGTGATCAATGGCTCGATGTCTAGTTGGCAGCCGGTATCAAGCAGAGTGCCCCAGGGGTCTGTCCTGGGGCTGGTTTTGTTCTACAGCTTCATTAATGATCTAGATGATGGGATTAATTGCACCCTCAGCAAGTTCGCAGATGACACTAAACTGGGAGGAAAGGTAGATATGCTGGAGGGAGGGATAGGGTCCAGAGTGACCTAGACAAATTGCAGGATTGGGCTAAAAGAAATCTGATAAGGTTCAACAAGGACAAGTGCAGAGTCCTGCACTTAGGACGGAAGAATCCCATGCACCACTACAGGCTGGAGACTGATTAGCTAAGCAGCAGTTCTGCAGAAAAGGACCTGGGGATTACAGTGGACAAGAAGCTGGATATCCGTCAGCAGTGTGCTCTTGTTGCCAAGAAGGCTAATGGCATATTGGTCTGCATTAGTAGGAGCATTGCCAGCAGATCAAGGAAAATGATTATTCCCCTCTATTTGGCACTGCTGAGGCCACACCTGGAGTACTGTGTTCAGTTTTGGGCCCCACACTACAAGAAGGATGTGGACAAATTGGAGAGTCCAGTGGAAAATGATTAGGGGGCTGGGGCACGTGACTTGAGGAGAGGCTGAGGGAACTGGGCTTTTTTAGTCTGCACAAGAGAAGATTGAGGGAGGATTTGATAGCAGCCTTCAACTACCTGAAGGGTAGTTCCAAGGAGGATGGAGCTCGGCTGTTCTCAGTGGTGGCAGATGACAGAACAAGGAGCAATGGTCTCAAGTTGCAGTAGGGGAGGTCTAGGTTGTACATTAGAAAAAACTATTTCATTAGGAGGGTGGTGCAGCACTGGAATGGGTTACCTAGGGAGGTGGTGAAATCTCCATCCTTAGAGGTTTTTAAGGTCAGGCTTGACAAAGCCCTGGCTGGGATGATTTAGGTGGGGTTGGTCCTGCTTTGAGCAGGGGGTTGGACTAGATGTCCTCCTGAGATCTCTTCCAACCCTAATCTTCATTTATATTTACCTAAAGTTAAGAAATGGTTTTGAGGGATCAGCATCCAGGTTTCTGGGAGGGACTGCCTTCGATCTGTCTGCTGGGGAACTTAGCTGTCAGATCCTTGCCCAAAGAAAGCTTCCTCGGACTGTTCCAAAGCAAATTCTTTCACTAATCTTTATTAGCTAACTTCAAACAAAGCACGTAACTTCTAGTGACTCCTAGTGGGTCACCACAGTAACCCCTAATGGGTCACCAATTCTCTTACTTTCAGCAAAACTACTCATTATCTCCTACCATCAAAACATTTCTATTCATAACAATAACTAAACTTATAATGGTGTCAAAGGTGCTCAAGATCAAGGTCGGTCGGTCAAACATTCCTGCCATTCTTACAATACATTCACTTATCCCAGCCTCTCATTCTGATAGCAAACCAGCAAACATGCAGTTATTTGGCCTTGCCTCTCAGGGCCTAAGATTTTCCTCGCTCTGTCATGTTTTGTTTTGAGCTGGGAGTGTCTGACCCTACAAAATTGCTGACTGCAGTACTGTCAAATTCTGGGGTAACACACAGGAATATCAAATTCCGGGGTAACACTCGAGCTCCCTGAAGTCCCATTGTTCTCTCCTGGGGGGGGTGTCATAGGGGACACTTTGAAGAGCAGAACCAGGCAGTCTGAAACCCCAGCCAGTCGGAGCAGAAGCAGCAAAATAAGAGATTTCTGGAGGTTCAAAGACCAGTTTTTGACTGGTCTTCCTCTGCCCTGTGCTGAGGGCTTGTCTGAGCCCTCAGTCCTCTTACCTCTTTCACCTCCCTCTCGATCTCTTCACCTTCCCGTCACTTGTCTTACCCTGTTCTCCACACCCCTTCCCCACCCTCACCCCATCCGTTCAATGTCCCTGTCCCTCCCCTTTAGCTGGTCACATTGTAATTCAACCCAGCAAAAAGAAAACATGGTGACATTAACACGCCAGTTGCTGCCGTCACGTTGTTCGCTCTGCTGGTACGGGCTTACCCTTCCCCCACCCTGTCTGTCTGGCTTGTCAGCTGTTCCAGCCTAGGACTGTTCAGTGTTTGTACAGCACTTAAAACAACAGGCACACAGTGTGTGTGACTGCAGCTTTTAGGGCTAAGGTTATATAGACATAATATCAGAGGGGCAGCCGTGTTAGTCTGGATCTGTAAAAGCAGCAGAGAGTCCTGTGGCACCTCATAGACTAACAGACATATTGGAGCATGAGCTTTCGTGCATTCGACGAAGTGGGTATTCACCCACGAAAGCTCATGCTCCAATACGTCTGTTAGTCTATAAGGTGCCACAGGACTTTTTGCTGCTTTTATAGACATAATAGTAACTAATGAATTGCTCTCCTGCACGGGTTGCTACTTTGCTGTTACCGAGCACTCCCAAGTTTCAACTCCAAAAACATGTATGAAAATGATCAATTTTTAAGGAGAGAATGTAAAAAATACGTCATTGCTTCCAGTCTTCTTCAGCAGCTCCATACATCATTTCAGATCGGGATCAGCTGCCTTGTCTAGGCCCAGGGATGCACCGTGCCTTCAGGAACACAGCCCTGGGGAGGGGGTACGGAGATGGACCATCCTGTGTGGCTCAGTAAAGCCCCTCTGCTTCTACATTCTAGGTTTGAAAACATTTTGGAAGGCTCCCCCAATTATGAGGTGTTATTCCCTGTACCCCTCCCTATTGCCATGATCTGGCCAGGCATCTTCCCTTTTCTTAACACCAGCTCCTACTCCCTGCCCCAGACTTTGCCCCTCTGTCTCCCGTGCCTCCGCATGTTTGACCCACCTGTGTAGTAAGCTTGCCTCCCCTACACAAATTCTGCCCAACCGTCCCTTCTGATTTGCCCCCTTTCACAGCCCCATTTTCGGCAAGGAGCAGATTCTGCTGGCAGTAAGGGCTGAGGGAGGCCAGTGGCTTCAGCAGATGTTATTGAGCAGGCTTCCCATCCGCAAACAATCCCAGATCAGTAGGAAGAAAACCTAGCAGAGGCGTTGCCAGCAGACAGAAATGGATTTATACTCCAAATGCTCACATTGCATTTGGGATCCAATCAAATAGTTGGTATGGCAACACCCATTTTTTCATGTTCTCTGTGTATATAGATCTTCCTACTGTATTTTCACTGCATGCATCCGATGAAGTGGGTTTTAGCCCACAAAAGCTTCTGCCCAAATAAATTTGTTAGTCTCTAAGGTGCCACAAGTCCTCCTCGTTGTTTTTGCTGATACAGACTAACATGGCTACCACTCTGAAACCTCCCAGATCTATGACACTTTCATCTCCAGCCCTAAATGAATATGTTTTAAGACCAAAGAAATCAAAGTATGCTTCCCAAGCACCGAGAACGCTGCACCACATGACACTTGGGGAGGTGTCCAATGTGGAGAAGATAAACCTCAAGTAGCTCAGCAAGAAGGCAATGTTGGGGTGACGAGGAAGATGGGAATCCCTCCGACTCACCCCAGCATCTTCGGGTGTCACAGCAGCTGAAAAAACACTTTTTTCCCCTCCTCCTGCTCTTTATTATATTTAAATATATTTACATGAGAAAAATGGTACAAGAATAACTGCTCTTCAGCAGAACCCAGTGCAAAGTGAGAAGACCTGAGAACGAGCCAATCTGTCCCCGGTCAGGGAACTGGCTGACTAACAATCACTTTTCAGTGGAAAGAAGAGTATAAATGTGATGCTGCGGGTTTGTTTAGACTAGGAAAAGTGATGGAGGTTATGTCAAGTCACGAAGAAACATACCGGATTAGCCCAGTGACTATATGTGGACTATTTTTTTTAGTGCAAGAATAGTTGTCTTTTACATCAGGATAGCTAACGCTCGCTAGCTAACTCCGTGGAAAATCGTAACGGGGACAAAGCCCAGGTAGATTTAACCTCAATGTAGCTAGTTGCGGTCACCCGTTTTCCCCACCTGGAGCTGATGGATATTCCTGTCGGAGGCGGACACATTTCCATGACCTAGGAGTTGATAAATAGGACCACGGGATTCACCTACAGGAAGGGTGAGCGGCCAAAGGGAAGAGAGGACAATTCAGCTGAGGAAGCGGAGAGACCACGGTGTCGCAAATGCTGCAAACAACCTTAACGTTCACAATGTGGGAAACAGCAAAAGTGTAAAAGGGTGAAAAAAACCTTTTCTCTGCCTTAGACAGTTTTGTTGCGGTGTTTCTCTCCCTTGCAGCTTCTCTGATGATAAGGGCTGAGCAAGGATGGAAGCACTTCCCACACTCAGAGCATTCCTAGGGTCTCTCTCTTGTGTGGATCCTTTGATGTTTAATAAGGTGTGAGCTCTGACTGAAGGTTTTTCCACATTCACAGCACGCATAGGGTCTCTCCCCTGTGTGGATCCTCTGATGTGCAATAAGGTGTGAGCTCAGAGTGAAGGTTTTCCCACACTCGCAACATTCATAGGGTCTCTCCCCTGTGTGGATCCTCTGATGTTTAATAAGGTCTGAGCAGTAAATGAAGTTTTTCCCGCAGTCACAGCATCTGTAAGGTCTTTCTCCTGTATGGATCCTTTGATGGGTAACAAGGGCAGAGCTATGACTGAAGGTTTTCCCGCACTCACAGCATGCATAGGGTCTCTCCCCTGTGTGGATCCTCTGATGTGTAATAAGGGCAGAACTCTGGGTGAAGTTTTCCCCACACTCACTGCACTCATAGGGTTTCTCTCCAGTGTGGATTCTATGATGTTTAATAAGGTCTGACTGGGAACTGAAGTTTTTCTCGCAGTCACAGCATCTGTAGGGTCTCTCTCCTGTATGGATCCTCTGATGTACAACGAGGGCTGAGCGATGACTGAAGTTTTTCCCGCACTCACAGCATTCGTAGGGTCTCTCCCCTGTGTGGATTCTTTGATGTGTAAGAAGGTTTGATCTCTCCTTGAAGCTTTTTCCGCACTGATGGCATTCATAGGGGCTCTCTTCTGTGTGGAGTCTCCGATGTGTAAGAAGGTGCGCGCGCTGAGTGAAGCTTTTCCCACACTCACAGCATTCGTAGGGTCTCTCTCCGCTATGGATTCTCTCATGTCTAATAAGGTGTGAGTGGCTGTGGAAGTTTTTCCCACACTCAGAGCATGTGTTATTTCTCTCTCCCGCCGGGATGCTCTGCTGGGCTTTGGTTTCCTTGAGACCCTTCTGAGTTCCCTGATAATTAATAGATTTACCAACTTTCTCCCTTGACTGGTTTTCCTGCCCCTTCTCTGACTTGCACTGATGCTCACCGGCTTTCTCCTGCTCATGATTCCAGGACACATTCCCTTGGGATCTGGCCGCACGTCGTGGCATTTGCTCAGCCGCTTCGTGCTGAGGATTCTGCTCCTCTTTCTCACTCACCATCTTGCCACCTGCTGGGACAGAAAAAGGAAGACGCCTCAGAAACAGGGATGGAAACGTGGAGAACAATCAAAAATAACATCCGGAGAGACGGGGGGGAACATATTAGGGACTGAATTCCCCCAAACTCTTCCCCACAGGGTGGCGAGGAGCAGGATCAATTCTGCTTCCATATCCCACCCACACATCCCAGGGAAGAGGGGGAATGGAGGGAACTACTGCCAGGGGTCAGTCAGGAAGGGTCGGAAGCCATGAGCAATATGTAGCTAGAAGATATGATGCCCGCTGGGGACAATCCTGATTTACTCAGAGAGCTCACAAGGGCTTTGCAGGGAAGCCCAGCTGTTCCCTGCTGGCACTGACAGGTTTTCAGTTGGTTTAATGACTCCTCACTTTGGCAGGTGACTCCCAGGATCTCTCTTTCCTCAGAGCCCTGGAGCTCTAGAAGCCACGGCTCGTCCCCTCGTTCCAGATGGGTGATCACATCAGGTTTGGAAGCTGCAAACCCTGCTCAATGGAAAGAGAAATGAACTCACGTGAATTCATGGGACATTTGTCACCCAAAAAAGTTCCATTATTTTAACCCCAGCCCATTTTAACAGAGTAAAATCCCAGGACACTCTGCTTATGAGGGATTTAACTATCTCCACCTCCACTCGGGGGGACACACAGCCAGATATTCAGCATCAAAGGGGCTCCTGAAACCCAGAGAAGGTAACTCCATTTCCCAGGAAGGGGAGACTCCAGCCAGAGGGGAAGTCCCCCTGGAACTACTTCTTACTGACACAGAGAGGCCCAGATGCACTGCAGAAGAGGGAAAGACACGAGGCCTGACACCTGAGTGGGGGCAGTCAGAGACATCAGGTAGGGGATAGAAAGCCTATTCCGGAGCTTAACTACCCTTAGAGTTAGAAAGTTTTTCCTAATATCTAATCTACATCTCCCTTGCTGCAGATTAAGCCCATCACATCTCATCCTACCTTCAGTGAACACGGAGAAAAATTGATTACTGTCCTCTTTAGAACAGCACTTAACAGTTTTGAAGACTGTTATCGAATCCCCCCTTAGTTTTCTTTTCTCAAGAGTAACTATGCCCCATTTTTTAAACTTTTTCTCAGAGGTCAAGTGTTCCAAATATTTTATCATTTTTGTTGCTGTACTCTGGACTCTCTCCAATTTGTCCACATCTTTCTGAAAGAGTGGCATTCAGAATTGGACAGGGTACTCTAGCCAAGGCCTCACCAGTGCCAAGTGGAATAGGACAATTACTTCCCATGTCTTATATACAAGATCAGAACAATATTATCCTTTTTTTGCATCTGCATCACATTGTTGACTTGTATTCCAATTTGTGATCTTCTATAACCCCCAGATCCCTTTCAGCTGTACTACTGCCTACCTAGGCATTCCCCATTTTGTAGTGATGCATTTGATTTTTCCTTTCTCAATGTAGTACTTTGCACATCTCTTTACTGAATGTTGAATTCAGACCAGCTGAATTCTAATTTGAATTCTAATCCTGTACTCCAAAGTGATTGCAACCCCTCCCAGCTTAGTGTCATCTGCAAATTTTATAAACATACTCTCTACTCCATTATCAAAGTCATCAATGAAAATATTTTATAGTACTAGACCCCAGATCAACACCTGCAGGACCACACTAGATACATTCTTCCAATACGACAGCAAACCATTAATAACTACTCTTTAAATATAGTCTTTCAACCAGTTGTTCACCCACCTTATATAAATTGCATCTAGACCACATTTCCCTAGTTTGTATATAAGAAAGTCCCTCATGACAGTCTCAAAATCCATCCTAAATATATCACATCTACTGCTTCCCTTCATCCATTCAACCTTGTCAAAGAAGGAAATTAGGTTGGTTTGCTACAATTTGTTCTTGACAAATCTATGCTGGCTATAACTTATCACATTACTATCCTCTAGGTACTTACAAGTTGATTGTTTAATAATTTGTTCCAATATCTTTCCAGGTACCAAAGTTATGCTGCCTACTAGTCTATAATTCTCTGAGTCCTTTTTGTTCCCTTTTAAAGAAGACAAGTACTACGTTTGCCCTTCTTCACTTTTCTGGGACCTCACCCATCCTCCAGAAGTTCTCCGCGATAATTGCTAAAGGTTCCATGACTGATTCAGCTAGTTCCGTAAGTACCCTAGTGTGAATTTCATCAGGCCCTGCCAACTTGAATCCATCAAACTTATCTAAGGGCATGTCTACACTGGAAACTTCAAAGCACTGCCGTGGAAATGCTCCCACAGCAGCGCTTTGAAGTGCGAGAGAGGTCTCCCAGCGCTCCTGGTAATTCATCGCCATGAGGGGATTAGCTCCGAGTGGTGGGAGCACAGCTCCCAGCGCTCGGAGCCTGTCTACACTAGCACTTTACACTGTCTACACTAGCGCTTTAAAGCGCTCAGACTTGTTGCGCTCAGGGGGGTGATTTTTCACCCCCCTGAGCCAGCAAGTTAGAGCGCTATAAAATGTAAGCGTAGACAAGCCCTAAGGTTATGTCTACACTGGCAACTGAATGACAAAACTTTTGTCTTTCAGGGGTGTTAAAAAACACACTCCCTCCCCAAAAGACAAAAGTTTTGCCGACGACAAGGGCCGGTGTGAACAATGCTCTGTTGGCAGGAGCACTCTCCTGCCGACACAGCTAACGCCGCTCATTGGGAGAGCTGCCAAACAGCGGCTACACAGTGCACCTTTTAGAGGCACGGCTGTAGCAATGCAGCCGTGTTGCTAAAAGCTGCGTAGTGCAGACATAGCCTTAAGTATTCTTTAACCCGTTTGTTCCCTATTTTGGTTTGCATTCCTTCCCCATTAACCTTTCTAATAAAGACTGAAGTAAAATAGGCATTTCAGCTTTCTTGATGTCATCAGTTATTAGCTCTTCTTCCCTGCAAAGTAGAGGACCTACACTTTCCTTCATCTTTCTCTTGCTCCCAAAGTTCTCAACAAATATCTTCTTATTGCCTTTTATGTCCCTTGCTAGGTATCACTCATTTTGTGCCTTTCTAAATTTGTTTCTACCTGCTTGGGCTATCCTTTGTACTCATCCTTACCAACTGGTCCATGTTTCAACTTTTTGAGGGATTCTTTTTTGATTGTCAGCTCGGTAAAGAGCTCCTGATAGAGTCACATTGATCTGTAACTATACTGCCTATCTTTCCTTCACATTAGGATAGTTTGCAGTTGCACATTTAATATTGTCGCCATAAGAAACTGCCAGCTCTCCAGAACTCCTTTTTCCCTTAGATTTTCTTCCCATACGACTTCCCGTACCTACCAGTTCTGAGTTGGTTAAAGTCTGCTTTTTTGAAGTCCCTTGTCCTTGTTTGTTTTGGATATTTCTGTGATTTGTTCAGAAATGCCTCATGCACCTCCTCTTCCTGATTTGGTGGTCTATCGTAGACCCCTACCATGAGGTTGCCCCTATTTTTTAACCACTTTTATCTTTGCCCAGAGACAATCAACTGGCCTGGCTCCCACCTGCTTTTGCAGCTCAGAACAGGTGTATACATTCTTGATTTAGAAGGCAACACCTCCTCCCTTTTTACCCTGTCTGTCCTCCCTGAACAAGCTGTACACCTTTATACCAATACTTGTGTCATGACACTTATCCCACCAAGTCTCTGTGATGCCAATTAAGTCATCATTTAGCTTATGTACTAATACTTCCAATTCTTCTTCTTTCTTACCCGTACTCTTTGTATTTGTGTATAGACATCTAGACGTTGAGCAGGTTCCCCCACTGATTTCCCTCTTGTTGTTCCTATCACCCGATTATAATTTCCCATGTCCATGAAGCAGCATGTTTTAAGATTTCACAAGTGGGTGATGAAGGATGGCACCACGGATTAATCAGAGGTGGGAATTGGCACCTCAGTACCGAATGAGAGTTGATTCGCAAGGAAGGGATGAGGCCATGAAGGGCTTTGACAGGGAAGATATGAAGTAATGGTTTTACAAGGTCTTAGATGCCCCAGTTTTTATACAGTCTCTGCCCCCATTATATCTACACTGCATCAGGGAGCGAGCCAATCAGCCTGGATCCACAGATGTTCGTTAGTGATGCTAATCTTAGCACATTAAAAAAATCCGTGTAGACATTTCTTTGACATGGTGGCTCAGGCTGAAGGTCAGGCTCTCAAGCCCGCCCTTGGCTTGATTGACTGAGCTCCCGCCCAATCGACATCTATACAGTTATGTTTAGCCCACTGGTGCAAGTCTATGGACCCAGGCTGGGAGGCAGTGTAGACATACCATAGTGTGCTACACCCTAGGAGTAGCTTTTCACAAGGGTGATCCCCACAGCTCCACAACTCTGAGACAGACCCTTTTCCAGAAAGTGCAAATGATTTCAGACTCCTGCAAAACACTCTCTCCGTTGGGTGCTGCAACCAGTAGGTATTTGCAGCAATGCAATACCGCCTTTTCAGAACAAGATTAGGCATTGATTAGGCAACTGGAATACAGCATTTGAAGATCCATAGGTTAGTCTGGTAAAACAAAACTGAACTCGAAGTTCATTTTGCAAGAGTCATCTGCCTGGCTTTCCCAAAGCCTCCTCGATTTCACCTTTCTCTCTGTCTCCCTCTCTTGGTCTTTTTGCCCCGGCCAGCAGCAAGCTTTTTGTCTGTTTGTAACCTAATCCTAAATTGCAGTCCCATTGTGTTCCCATGTTCTGCTACCCTTGGATCACAGTCATTACAAGTTAATATCTAGTCCTTGGGTCTTCCATTGTCTCTCCAAGGTGCTCTATTCCGATGTGGACAATTATTGATAGTGTAGCCATGCCAATATACAGAAGCCCACGTTACTTCAACAACCACTGTTCCCCTGTCCCATAAGAGGAATAAACTCATTCACAGCCAGTGGGTAAAAAGGCAAAATGGGAGGAGAAGCTGACTCATGCATATTTTTCATTAAAAAAAAAATACTAATTGAATCCTCACATTCTCCAGAGGGAGATAAAGATATAGCAAAGGGATAGGATAAAGAATCATAAAATCTTGGACTTGTAGGGGTAGAAAACATCTCAAGCGGTCATCTAGTCCATCCTTCAGCCCTAAAGCAGGAACAAATATACCTAGACCATCCCTGAGAGGTGTTTATCTCACCTATTCTCAAAAAAACTCAAATTACAGGGATTCCACAACCTGGCTTGGTAACTCTGTGAATCCCCCTCAGATGCTGGGGAGGGGATGAGGAGGGCTCTCCTAAGGCCCCACTGGAGGAGAGATTAGAGAGGTCGGAGGAGAATCAGGAGAGGCTAACTGAAGCTCAGATTTCAAGAAAAGGACCGTGGTCAGTGGTGTTAAAGGTGGCTGACAGGTCAAGGAGGATGAGGATGGAGTACTGGCTCTGAGATTTGCCTAGCTAACAGTTATTAGAGACCTTGGCAAAAGCAGTCTCAGGAGTGCCCCAAATCTCTCTCCCTGAAACCTTCCCTTCCCAGCCTCACCAGACCCTCCATGCTCCCTAGAGCAACCACTCCCCAACCCCTTCCCTCCCCCATGCTTCTACTCCCAGCGTTCCCCACTCCCATGTAAAATGGATCTTCTACCCAACCCTCCTCTAAAACAGCACCACTGCTGGGCCCTCCACCCCCTTTCCCCCATTCCCACTCTCCCAGTTCACACCGTTCCCAGTTCCCAGGAGTGCCTCCCCCTGACTCCCTCCATCTGCTTCCTTCCACTGTACCCAACCATCCCTGATTCCCATCTCGTCCCAATGTGCCACAAAACCCTTCCCCTTCATGCTGTCCACTCTCAGCCCCCCCTGCCTTGTGGCACCTCAGCACCATCAACCCGCCCCACACACACACCATCTTCTCTTCTCCCACTGGTCCCTGCTCTCTGCTTTCACTTGACTCAAGGACTCCTCTGTAAGAACCTCACACTGTCTCCTGTCTACAGCGGGAAGCACCTGACAGTAACACCTGCCATGCATTTGCAAGTCTTTACAGCAGAGTTACGGTTAAGGCTCAGCACTACTTTCTGTTTAAAGGTCAGCTTGTCTAATCTTTCTAAAATTTACATTCTTACTCATATTGTCATGAAATACACTGCTCGTCCTCGGGGTGCAGGGCAGGGTTAGTGGTCCAAAGATGGGGTTATTTGATCAAGAAGTACCTGAGATACAGCCCCCATAAAAGCAGCTTTTTTACAAAAATCACTTTGCTCTTATAAACACTTCCTTGCAGACCTTGGACTCAAACCGCCAGGCTTTGGAGCTGTGCACCGGTTCTGCTCCAGCTCCAGGCAAAAACCCGCAGCTCCACTGCTCCGGGCTCCACTCCAAAGCCATAGTTCTAATGGTCCCCTGACTAATCTCAGTCACTTGGCATTTATCTCAGCTAGTCCATGGCCCCCACTGCCTCTTTGAGGAAGCAGCACTGAAAAAGTTAAATATTGTAGAGTTTGAAACTTAAGACTGGCACAAGCCAAACTGATGAGTCAAAGACAGGGGCTCTCAAACGTTTGGACTGGTGACCCCTTTCCTACAGCAAGCCTCTGAGTGTGACCCCCCTTATAAATTAAAAACACTTTTTATATATTTAACACCACTATAAATGCTGGAGGCAAAGCGGGGTTTGGGGTGGAGGCTGACAGCTCGCGACCCCCCCATGTAATAACCTGGCGACCCCCTGAGGGGTCCTGACCCCCAGTTTGAGAACCCCTGGTCAAAGAGATTGAAATGCACGCGTGTAGCCAGACTGAGGCTCTGAACGGCCAGCGCAATCGGCTCTCATACTAACTGGTAGGCTCAGGAGGACGTGATGTGGCCCATGGAACCTGAACTCCACCAATGCATTTGAATCTGAGCCCCATCTCTGACAGCTTTCAGGGAAATGTGTGTGGTGGATTTTTCTGACATTCTGCAGGAGCTTCTCTTAGAAATGTTGCTCTTAACCCAGAAATCTTGGTGTCAGGACATTATTCTTAAGGGGCTCTAAAATCCACACGGAGACTTTGGCCTGGTGACCACATAAAAGTTTTGCCTGCAAATCACTATCACATCCCTATCCAACACGGTTTTGCTGGCAAAAACTCGAGTGACAGTCATCAGTGGCAAAAAAGTCCATCAAAAACTCAAGGAAATTAAATATCCATAAACTAGATAAATGCAGAGTTCAGGTTGCCCAGTGCTGCCCCATGCCCTTCCAGCATGTGGATGGTAGCTAAATGTAAAACCTCTTAAAACCAGGAACTGAAGAACTCAACCCCACGCCACTCCTGCAATGCAACCTTAACTCTGCCCCTGCCCCCTAACCCTGGAGCTTAGGTCAGTAAGGGTGATGCATAAGTTAACAAACTACCAAGTGACAGATTTTCCATCTCCTGAAGTCTTCATGCCCTTCTGGAAGATGTTTTAGTCAAACACAAGGTATTAAGCTTAATACAACAGTAAGTAGATAAATTCCACGGCCTGTATAACACAGGAGATCAGACTAGATGACCTAATTGTCCCTCCTGGCCTTAAAATGTATTAATTTATAATCGATATGAGGAAGGACTAAGAGAACATGCCATTGTGTGTGTTGTGTTCTACATATTTGAATACCAGCACTTCTCTGCGTGTACTCCAGCTGTGTGCATTGTGTCAGCTGTATGTCCATGGAACGGTGGCGGGATTAGCTGGCGCCGCTTGGCAAAGCTGTGACTGTGATATAAAGACAGGTGCAAGTGAACCTTGATGGAACAGGGCAGAGTTAAGGTTGTATTGTTGGTGTTGTGAACTTTAAATCTTAAATTCCCCTTCTAAGACCCGAGAGGACAGGAATCCTTACCCAGTGAGGTCACATTCTCATAGTTCTCCTGCATGACGTCTCTGTAGAGGGCTCTCTGAGCGGGGTCCAGCAGAGCCCACTCTTCCTTGGTGACATACACGGCCACCTCCTCGAAGGTCACTGACGCCTGAAAGAGCAAGAGCCCCCTACTCAGTACCTGCTGCCTAGTGACAACCCCACTGGTCACGGGAGAGGAGGGACAACCAGATGGCAGCTCAGGGAAGTAGACAAAGAACAGAGTGCCACACCGACCCCGCCCTGCGCAGCCAGGAGGCATCAGGGTGAGGGGAGACAGAGAGAGCCCCTCTCCTGTACAGCAGACACAGGCAACAGGAGTCTTCACATTCATCACACAAATCCTAGCCTGAGGCTGATACAGGAGATGGGGATCCAGGAACAGCCCCCGGTAGGAATCCCAACACCCTCCCCATTGCCAGTAGTTGGATGGGAGGGGATGGGGCATCTCCCCAAATCATCGCTGGTGGGTGTTTCCTTCATATTTCATACAAGACTCTGGCTAGTAGGTTCAGGCTCCAGCACCTGGAGTCTGGTCACTTTTCCCAGCCCAGTCCAGGGGGTTCGTTTCCTTTTCCATAAATTAAGGACTTTCCACCCACAAACCCCATGGGTCTGTTCCTAGAATCTAGGGCCCAAGTAAACAAATCCCAGGACCTTTGACACACCCTGTCCCCCTCCCCTTCTCCCCCCTGGATATTTCCTCCACCTCCAGACCAACCACCCAGAAGCCCCCACCTCCTATATATTTACTGCCCCTCTCCTTCTAGCAGGAACCCACCAGCCACTCCCCAATAATCCCTACCTGAACTGCCTCCGCTGCAGCCATTTCCCTTCCCTATCCCACAGAAGGATGGGCTGATCCGGAGCAAAACACGGCTGTCACACTGCAGCCGGTCAAGGAAAGAAGGGCAATTGGAGAGATTTCAGAACAGGTCTTAGTAATTTCACATTACAATTCCCTGCAGCATCCTTCCCTGCAGCCTGACGTTCTAGATGCTGTCATGCAAATAAGAGAAATATTCAAAACATAATTAACTACCCAGACATCTGCTGGAAAAGTTCTCCAACCAAACACACTGTCCAATATGTTCTTGGAATGTCTGTTTCGGAAGATGGAAGTAGTAATTGGGGGGCAGCCATTTTACACTTCATTCTTACTAAAAGGGGGGATTGGTTATGAAACAGAAGGTGGAAAGCAATCTGGGTGAAAGTGATCATGAAATGATAGATTTCATGACTCTGAAGAAGGGAAGAAAGGAGAGCAGTAAAATAAGGACAATGGAACTGGAATAAATAGACTTCCATGTTGCAGTAGTAATCCTGCTCAGCAGGAGAGGAAGCGCAGGTTCAGACATTTGGTGTATGTTCTTGGCTGAGGAGCCAATGGGGCGAAACTACCATCTGTGGGATTACGACTGAATGCCTCTACGTCAGAATCCCCCCTAAACGTAACGATACGGCAGTGCCGTGGAGTGTCGGTTGGCTCCGGCTAGCCGCCCCTCCCCTTTCTGGGGGGCAGGGCTCGGTGAGGAGAGCCATTCGTGTCGGGACCGGAGTGCAGACAGAAGGGAGCTGCCTCTCACTCGTTGTGCACCGCATGTTCGTGGGGAACCTTGTGCTAAATCATTCGTAGACTACCTGATTCTGGGTCCGAGCAGCTACCTCGCTGCGATCCATTGAAAGTCAGCCTTTGACACAAGAAATCTAAGGCAGGGGAGGGCAAACTACAGCCCGCAGGATTGCCAGCCCCATGGTGCAGCGGGGCTAGGCAGGCTCCTTGCCTGCCCTGGCCCCACGCCGCTCCTGGAAGCGGCCAGTACTACGTCCCCGCAGCCCCTGGGGCGGGCGGGTGGGGAGGTGCAGAGGGCTCCATGCGCTGCCCTTGCCTGCGGGCACCACCCCTGCAGCTCCCATTGGCTGGGAACAGGGAACGGCGGCCAATGGTAGCTTCGGGGGTGGTACCCACAGTCAAGGGCAGTGCGTGGCAGAGCTGCCTGCCCCACCTCACCCCCAGGAGCCACTGCCAGACATGCTGGCCACTTCCGAGAGTGGCGCGGGGCCAGGGCAGGCAGGGAACCTGCCTTAGCCCCGCTGCGCACTGCTGCCACCCCATCGCCGCTCGAAGTAAGCGGCGCCGGGCCGGAGCCTGCATCCCAAATCCCTCCCGCACTCCACACTCCCTGCCCTGAGCTCCCAACCCCCTGCCCTGAGCCCCTTCCTGCACACCGCACCCCCTCCCATACCCCGCACTCCCTCACACATATATTAGGAGCAAGAGAAAGGTGAAGGAATGTGTAGGCCCTCTGCTTAGCAGGGAAGGAGAGCTAGCAACAGATGACATCAGGCAGACTACGGTGTTTAATGCCACTCTGTTTCAGTAGTCACACACAAAAAAGTTGAATTGTGACCAGACACTTAAAACAGTAATTACGCACAATGAGGGGAAAGGAGCAGAAACTCACAATACGGAAAGAACAGATTAAAGACTATTTAGCTAAATTAGATGTGTTAAAGTCATCAGGGCCTGATGAAAATTCGTCCTAGGGTAGCTGTGGAATTAGCTGAAGCGCTTTCAGAAACATTAGCAGTAATCTTTGAGAACTTCTGGAGCATGGTGAGGTCCCAGAAGAGTAAATATAGAACCTATCGTTTAAAAGGGGAACAAAGACCACCTGCAGCATGAAAGACCAGTCAAATGTTACTTCAATACCTGGAAAGATACTGGAACAAATTATTAAAACATTAAGTTGTAAGCACCTAGAGGATAGTAAGATGAGAAGTAATAACCAGCATGAGAGGGGGAAAGTTGGTCATTTAACCCTCTGCAGCAACCAGAATGGAAAATGACTCAAAGCAACTATTCCCTCCAGCACAGGGGAAGTGGCTGCAGCTAAAACACAGGGGAAATATCCCCAAACCTGAGAAGATTCCTACATGAAAAAGGCAAAATCTGAGAGCTGATACCAATGTTCAGTAATTAAAGAGAAAAGTGTGGAAATCTGAAGAATTTTAGATCAATTTTTACAAACTAGAGCAGTGGTTTTAAAATTGTGGGTCATGACCCAGTACTGGATCGCGGAATGTAAGGCACTGGGTTGTGGCGGTTCTGGTCAGCACCGCCGACCGGGCCGTTAAAAGTCCCGTTGGCTGTGCTGCCCGGCTAAGGCAGGCTAGTTCCTACCAGGTCCGGCTCCTAGGTGGGTGGGCCAGGGGGCTCCGCGCGCTGCCCCCGCCCCGAGCACTGGCTCCGCACTCCCATTGGCCGATTCCCAGCCAATGGGAGCTGCGGGGGGCTGTGCCTGCAGGCGAGAGCTGTGTGGAGCTGCTTGCGTGCCCCCGCCTAGGAGCCGGACTAGCTGTTGGCCACTTTCAGGGCGCAGTGCAGTCCGCGGTGCCAGGACAGGCAGGAAGCCTGCCTTAACACCCCTGCTGCACCGCTGACCAGGAGCTGCCAGCGGTAAGCCCGCGCCTCAGTCCCCTGCCCCAGCCCCCTTCCTGCACCCCAAACCCCTCATCCCCAGCCCCACCCCAGAGCCCTGACCCACTCCCACACCCCAACCCCCTGCCCTGAGCCCCCCCCAAACCTGGAGCCCCCTCCTGAATCACAAACCCCTCATTCCCAGCCCCACCCTGCAGCCCTCACCCCTGCACCCAACCCTCTGTCCCAGCCCTGAGCCCCTCCCACACCCCAAACCCCTCATCGCCAGCTCCGTTGGGTCATGGCCATCAACAATTTTCTTCAACTGGGTCACCAGAAAAAAAGTTTTGAAAACCACTGATCTAGACCAATGGTTTTCAAACTTTTTGTATTGGTGACCCCTTTCACACAGCAAGCCTCTGAATGTGACCCCCCCCTTATAAATTAAAAATGGGGGGGGAATAAATGTAATTTAGTAGAGATTGAGGCTGTCAGCCCCATGGAGCTGACAGCTTGTGACCCCCATGTAACTACCTTGCGCCCCCCAGTTTGAGAACCCCCTGATCTAGACCATCCCCTGACAGGTGTTTGTCTAACCTGCTCTTAAGAATTGCCAATGATGGAGATTCCATAACCTCCCTAGGCAATTTATTCCAGTGTTTAACCACCCTGACAGTTAGGAAGTTTCTCCTAATGTCCAACCTAAACCACCCTTGTCCTATCCTCAGAGGATAATTTTTCTCCCTCCTCCTTGTAACAACTTTCTATATACTTGAAAACTGTTATGTCCCCTCTCAGTCATCTCTTCTCCAGCTGAAACAAACCCAATTTTTTCAATCTTCCCTCATAGGTCATGTTCTCTAGACCTTTAATCATTTTTGTTGCTCTTCTCTGGACTTTCTCCAATTTGTCCACATCTTTCCTGAAGTGTGGGTGCCCAGAACAGGACACAATACTCCAGCTGAGGCCTAATCAGCTCACAGTGGAGCAGAAGAATTACTTCTTGTGTCTGAAAATAGCTAAAGTCGTAAAATCTGGGTGAATTTCAGATTATTATTCGATAGAGATAAAAGAGCCAACGTGCAAGGATTCCTATCAATAGTCAAGAATTTGAGAAATGGGCAAAATGTGAGCAGATTTTATGTTAATATTTTCTAATTAGGGGAAAATCTCAGGACATATTAAACTAGGAATAGAGAAGCAGAGAGAAAACAGGGCCAAATGTAAAGCTATATGATATCAATCTTTGAGAACTGGAGAGGAAAGAGGGCAAAACCTAAATATTGGATAACGCCTGAGAAAAACAGCAAGAGCGGATATTAAATAAGTGAGAAACGTGGGGAAATCTGCAAGGACTGTATATGAAAGTTCAATTAATAAATTGAAATTAAGAGGTCCCCACCACCACCAGTCTACATGGGCAGCAGGGAGCCGTTTGGGGAGCTATGTTAAGAGGGCAAGTGAGGGGATATGGAGCGGGAAGACTCCCCAGCAGTGGGGGCAGGGGTGCGCAGGTGACTGGGGGCCAGGGCAGTTGTGGGGGGCAGCAGCCAGGAGTGGGTAACCTGGGGCTGGGCAGTCTCCATTTGCAGCCGTTTCTCCTTCCTGGGCCGTCCCATGCCTTGTTGCTGGCAGAGATCTGGCTCTGCAAGCTGCCCCCGCTAACCCCCGTCCCATCTGGGGAATGACTCAGTTTCCCCCCTAACAAAGGACAATTTGCAGCAGGTCAAACGGGTGGGAAAATATCCCACATCGGAGGAGATTTTTAAATGGACATGGGAGACTATGGGGTAAAATCTAAGGCGGAGCCTAGAGACAGGGTCAGTCACTGGAGAGATGGGCAGACCCCTGCCTGGATTTTACACCCGCCAGTGACAAGCCGGGAGAATTGTACCCCTGTTGGGGAGACACGTGGCCAAATCAAAGGGGGGCTCATTAGCCCCCCCTGTCACCCGCCCCCCCCCCCCCGGGGTTCCCGGCTTAGAATGGGCCAACCCCCCCCCATCTCCAGCATGTCCCGCCTGACCCCCCCCCCAAGGGGAACCCCCCGCGCCCCCAGAGCCTGACCGAGCCGGGGGCAGCGGCCGCATCGCTGTCCAGGCCCCTCCAGCCCCGGCGCGTTCCCGGGGGCTGCGAGACCTGCAGCGCCGCTGCCCCGGCCCGGGTCCAGCCGGGGAAAGTCCCGCCGGGCGCAGGCCCAGCTGGGGAAGGAGCCGCTGCTCCGCCCCGCTCCCAGCGCTGCTGCCCCGGGTCTCTGATCCTTGTTTTTCCTGCTTCCTCCTCCAGCCAGTAGTTCCCCCCCCGGCTCCTACCTGGGCTGCAGCCCGTGTCCCGGAGCCCTGCACGGACTGGCCCGCTCCCAGGCTCTGGCTCCAGTTGGCACTTGCAGGGGCCGATCCGGCTACGGGAGAGCGCACGCCCCTGGGAACGGGAGAGTGAGCAAGTCTCCGGGGTGCGGTGGGGTGTTACAGAGGGGAACAGGGGAGAGAGACTGAAGGGGGAGAAGGAGAAATACCTGGGGAAAGCAGCACCCGGCTCTTTTCTACGGCATCACCCCTGAGCTCTGGGTAAATATCCCCCCTGTGTCCAGGGTCTCCCCGCCTCCCAAGGGAATGCACATAAGTGTCTTCTTCCTGCCAGGCATGAAGGAGGCGGAGGTATCACCCGTCTGTCACTTGAGGAAGACAGCAAGCCTTAAAATCATAGGGTTGGAAGGGACCTCAGGAGGTCATCTAGTCCAACCCCCGGCTCAAAGCAGGACCAATCCCTAGACAGACTTTTGCCCCAAATGGCCCCCTCCAGGATTGAACTCACAACCCTGGGTTGAGCAGGCCAATGCTCAAACCACTGAGCTAGCCCTCCTTGGGAATGTGTATCTGTAGCTCACGGGCTGCAGTGTCCCCGTGCCTTAGGGTGACCAGATGTCCTGATCGGGGACAGTCCTGATTTTTGGGACTTTTTCTTATATAGGTTCCTATTACCCCCCCACCCCTTGTCCCGATTTTTCACATTTGCTGTCTGGTCACCCTACCGTGCCTGCTCCAGGAGGTGTTTGGGCTCTAGTCCTGCTTGAAGGGCACCGAACCGGGCAGCAAAAGGCTTGTGTCCGTTCTTGTTGCTGCGCATCCCTTAAATTAGAATAATCATGGAATGAAGAAAAGGGAGATGGACTAAAAGGGGGAAATAAAAATAAAAGGAGACTGTTAATATACTTTGGTAAGGAGAAGATTGAGATTGAGCCAGACAAGGCTGCAAAGTGACGATTATAATACAATAAAAACACCTAGGTGTGTTGCGATCCCATCGAAATTGGCACACGACTCAAAGTTGAGTGTAACCATTACACACTGACCCTGTTATTGGCATCTCCTCGGCACACTTAGGATGCTCTGGACTAAGTTGGGATAACCAGTTCCAGAGCAGACTTTGACCGAGTTCAGGGTCTCCATTGTGCCACATGCTGCAGAAACCACCATCAAAACAAAGGCCACAATTTTCACTCGCGCTGTAAAACACTAACTGAGACTAGGGCCTTCTTTGTGCCAGGCACTGTGCAGACCCTAACCAACACTGGGTACCCCATTGTGCCAGGAACAGATGGATCTGCTGTTCACACTACCTGCCATCTCTCAGAGCAAAATCTTGCTTCTTTCCCCCACTGGGAGTTGAACAAGCATCATCTGGGTGAAAACCAGAAATCCTGACATCTAGATAGACCTGCTGTTGTCCCTGCCTAATGCCATGTCTATGTAAGGGGACTGTTGCCCCCTTACTAACATTCAGTGGGGGTGTTTTGATTGGCTTGCTCCCAGTACTAAAAGGGGAAGGGTCGATGGCAAATCAGGAGCCTGAGACTGACAGTCCCCAGGAACAATGGGGAGAGGCCAATGCTCCAGATCAGGCTGATTGACAGGGCGGGCAGGCTAATCAGCATGACAGGAGGCCAGGGTGGGTCCCGTCCTCCATGTGAGTTGGAATTGCCCGGGTCAGACTGAGTGGGGCCGAGCTAAGGAGAAAGCAGGGGCCCAAGCTGAGCTGGAGAGCAGAACCGTGCCAGATCCAGGGGGGCCAGAGACGCAGCCCAGGGAGAGCAGATCGTGTGCTGGGAGCAGAGCCGCAGCCACAGAGCCAGAGACGCAGCCCAGGGAGAGCAGATCGTGTGCTGGGAGCAGAGACGCAGCCACAGAGCCAGGTGTGGTGAGCAAGTGGGACCAGCCAAGGGGGGACCTTGGGCAAAGGGCCCAGCACAGAAAGACACCCCCAGACAAGGGCCCTTGCAGGCCAGACCAGGAGGGGGACCTTAACCTGACGGGGGGCTGACGCTGGGAAGAAGGGTCCCACCACTCAAAGCCCAGAGGTGTGTGGCCACCACCATTGCAAGTGTCCAACCCGCAGCATCCCTGCAGCACAGCCAGGGCCTGAGACGGAAATCTGGGACTAACAAGGAACAGACTGTGAAGTGCCCTGATGTCCAGAGACAATGTTTGTGATGTTCCCTGCCACAAAGCGGGATGATGTGTTTTCCTTTAACCTTTCCCATTTTTCCTTATTCTTTTCTTTAGATTAATTGTTAATGAAACAACTTGCATTTGTTTTAAATTGTATGGAATAATCAGTGGGTCAGGGAGGTGCCCAGTACAGAGAGAGTACCCCGGAGTGGGGACACCCTAGCCCCTGTCCTAGGTGACCACAGCAGGGTTGGGGGTCAAGCCCCCCAGGAATCCTGGGCCCAGCCTTGTTGGGGTTACGAGGACTCTGCCAGACAGGAGAGTGGAAGGGGAGTCCTCAAGGGCAGGGAGGCCTCTGGGTAAAGGAAGTGGGAGCGAGGACTCAGATCCTTTCGCTAGCCCACTTCACCGGGGTAGTGCAGAAGCCCGGAAAGTTCCCCACAATAGCGGGACCATTCCCCCGCTTACATAATTGGCGTCACGAACAGGATCCTATCCACAGGGTCCACCCCATTGGTTTACTGGTTGAATTCTAGTTGCACGGTCCAGGCCTGGTTGAGCACCCTACCATGGCTGGAATTGAAGAACTGCGGGCCCAGTTTGCTGAACTTCAGCGCAGATTATCAGACCAAGCTGAGGCATTACAGCAAGCTAGAACAGAACAGAGAGAAGCCTTATCACTGGCTAAGGCAGTGATAGACCAACAGGCAGCAGAAGCTAAGAAACCCCCTACTATTTATGTCCCACGGGAGCGGAAGGTCACAGAGTTTGGTGGCTTCCCGACAAGACCAGGAGACATTACGGTAGAGGAGTGGGTCAAGTCTGTGAAGGCAGCTCTGCGTGTGCTAAGAGTACCTGAAGAAGATCATGTAGACTTCATAGAGGAACACCTCAAGGGCCAGGCCAAGGCCACAGTAAAGTTCATGGCAGGGGCGGACAAAAAAAATGTGGAAAAGGTATTTGAACTCCTCCTAGAAGTGTATGGGGACAAGGTACCTATTGGAACCCGACTAAAGGAGTTCTTTGAGAGAAAGCAGGAGCCCGGTGAAACTATCCGGGCATATGCATATGACCTCCAGGAGAAAATGAGCAGAGTGGAGCGGCGAGACCCTCAGCGAGTTCCAGACCCAGATACGGTTCTGAAAGAGCAGTTAGTGCTGGGGCTCCAGGATGATTCCCTCCACCGTGAAATGAAAAGGAGGTTTAAGGAAGAGCCCAGTAAGAAGTTCCATGAACTCATGCAGGCTGCCATTATGTGGTCAGAAGAAGAGGAAGTTCCTGTGGCAGAGGCGGCCAAGCCTAACCCCCATACACGAAATGGGGGCCTAGTGAATGCAGCTGCTGGGGAAAAGGCCCTGCCCCAAACAGAGCTAACATTGGAAAGCTTAAGTGAAGCTGTCCAAAAACTGGCGGTCCAACAGGGGGAGATACTGAAAGTAATGACCGAGTTGCTGAAAGAAAAAAATCCCATTAGTATGCCAAAGTATCCAAGGGCACCAGGATCCCGAAGAGCCCCACTGAAGGACGAGCTGGGAAGATACATTTGTTACACTTGTGAAAGGCCAGGACATACTAGCCGAGAATGTCCACTGAGAAGGAGAACAGAGTCCCAGGCACTCGAAACCAATGGGGCACCAGGAGCAAGTGGTCCATCTACAGTAGAAGGCCAAGCAGTGGCAGAAGGATTCCTAGGCCTGTCCTTTGTAGAAAATCCCTCTGCATACAGTGTTGAGAGGAACGTGGGCAGTGCCAGCATATCTAGCGACTTCTGTAAGCGAGCATTTGGAGACTGTCTAACTGCTGAAGTATGTATAGCAGGGGTGAAGATCAGATGTTTGTTAGATACTGGCTCAGAAGTCACCACCATTACTGAGTCGCATTTTCAAAAATATCTGAAGGACAAGGACCTGACCATGCACAGCACACGGTTTGTACGTCTAACAGCTGTTAATGGACTGGCAATCCCAGTGGTGGGGTGCCTCGAAGCAGACATAGAGTATATGGGCCAGACACTGCCAGGAAAATGCATCTTCATCCTGAAAGACAAAGCCTCAAAAGGGAGCCATATAGGAGAAGGAGTCCCAGGGATTCTAGGGATGAACATCATTAGTGAGCTGAAGGAGCTACTCTTACCAGGAGAAGGGACCAGGAGGATGAACTGTCACGAGCACTCTACGAAGAATGCTGTGCTGAGTAAAGTACTGGCTCGAGCGGAGAGGCAGAGTCTTTCCCTGGGCCCCACAAGGCATATGGGAAATGTTAAAGTGGGCAGAGAACGGAAGACCATTATTCCTCCTTGGAGAGGGAAGATCCTGGACGAACACAGCTGTGTACCAGGAAATGAGCTGCAGGTGATGAGGGAGAAGGGAGGACGAGTTACCTTTCTTCAAGAAAGATGTGATGGGAGACTGCCAGTTCCAGTTCAAGCGGCACGCCAAGGGCTGGTTCCTGCACATGTGGCTAACATAAGGGCGTTGCCAGAGAAGCATCAAGAAATCTTTTCTAAGAATGAGGTGACCAATTATGATGACCAGGTCAAAGGTCACCATGACAGGCTGAAGACAGCTTGGAAAGTTGCTCTCAGTACAACTAAAGAGACAGCCCAAAGTAGGAAAAGGACTTATGATAGCAAGTCCAGTGGGACTCTCATCAGATCTGGTGACTGTGTACCAGTTCGTAGCCGTAGACGCCGGAGATGTAATAAAATACAGGACAAATGGAAGCCAAATCCCCCCACTGTGGTCATCCACAACAATCCCGAACTGCCAGTGTACGCTAACCAGCCTGAACGAGGAGGTCCTGGGATAGTAGTACATAGGGACCAGTTGAAACATTGCACTCTTAGTCCAGACAGGGACCATAGGAGGCGTAGATCAGTACACCCCGAGGAGGCTGAAACCAATTGGGAAATGGTTCTAGACCCACAAACCGAATACAGAGGGGGACAGAGTGGGGCAAACCCAAACCCTAACAAGAATGGCCAGATCCTTCAAACTGACCCAGTATTACCTGAGGATAGGGAAATAGAAAATATGGGTAACGAACCACCAGTCTTAAGAAGGTCCCAGAGGGCTAATAAGGGTGTACTTCCTGTTAGACTTAGAGATAATTATGTTATTGGTTCTATGTAGTGTTTTAATGAATATTGTTATGTATGGTATTAAGAAGTAGATGTGGAATGTTAAATATGTTGAATGTTCTTTTGATAATTGCTAATGGGTTGTTGATATAAAATGACGTGGGTATATGTTGTTACTATGGGGCCCAGATGTACCGGTGTGAATATTGTGGATGTGGCAGTATTTTAGCAAGGGGG
>NW_020664868.1:5209110-5227161 GCF_002925995.2 Terrapene triunguis | reverse complement strand
AAGGAAGTGGGAGCGAGGACTCAGATCCTTTCGCTAGCCCACTTCACTGGGGTAGTGCAGAAGCCCGGAAAGTTCCCCACAATAGCGGGACCATTCCCCCGCTTACATCTACACTACAGTGTAAAGTTGACTTAAGTTATGTCAATGATCATGTGTCGTTTTAATAAGCTCAGTGGAGCACACCCACACAACTCTCCTTGTGCCGGCTGAGTGCGTCCACAGTCAGAGCGACAAAGAGAGCGTTGCATCGTGGGTAGCTATCCCACAGTGCAACTCGTCACCTTCTGTCATGGTTTGCTGCTGGAAGCTCTGTAATGGATCCCGGTGCATCATGGGGACGTACTGGCCGTCCCACTAGGGTGACCAGACAGCAAGTGTGAAAAATCGGGACAGGGGGTGGGGGATAATAGGAGCTTATATAAGAGAAAGACCCCAAAATCGGGACTGTCCCTATAAAATCGGGACATCTGGTCACCCTACGTCCCACGATGCAGTTCTTTCCATCCCATCATTCCATGGGCTTCCTACTTTGTTTCGTGCCATTTTTCAACAGCCCTTGCAAACTGTGCACCCGCCCTCTCTGCCTGGCAGCACAGATGAGCTGCTGATTATTCTGGTAGCGAGCATTATGAACGCAATGCAGCTGGTCCTGCAGTCTCTCATGAGCTGTTAAACAGAGAGGGAATCGGTGATGCCTGCCTTGCTGTTTGCCATGGAAACAAATAATTGAAGATTGCTGCTGGCATTCCCGGAACAGCTTGCCAGGGTGGGCCGTCGGTACTGGGCTCAGGAAACAAGCACGGAGTGGTGGGATCACAGCATGATGCACGTATGGGACAATGAGCAGTAGCTGCAGAACTTTTCAGATGTGCAAAGCCAACTTCCTGGAACTGTGTGTGGAGTCTTCCCCCTCACTGCAGAACCAGGACACCGGAGCGAGAGCTGCCGTCACTGTGGAAAAGCGAGTGGCGATCGCTGTGTAGAAGCCGGCAACAGTATGTCAACCCAGGGCTGCCCAGAGGATTCAGGGGGCCTGGGGTCTTCGGCGGTGGGGGTCCTTCCGCTCCGGGTCTTCGGGGCACTTCGGCGGTGGGTCCCAGAGCGAGTGAAGGACCCGCCACCGAACTGCTGCTGAAGACTCGGAGCGGAAGGAGCCCTCGCCGCCGAAGACCCGGAGCGGAAGAAGCCCTCGCCACCGAAGACCCGGACTGGAAGAAGCTCCAGGTCTTTGGCAGCGGGTCCTTCACTCGCTCCGGGTATGTTCGGCGGCACTGAAGGACCTGCCGCCGAAGACCTGCCGAAAACTCTCGTGGGGGCCCCTGAAAACTCTCATGGGGGCCCCTGCGGGGCCCAGGGCAAATTGCCCCACTTGCCCTCAACCAAAAGGTTACTTCTGCATGGTCTTGCAGGTGCTGGTGGAGCACCGGGGCCATTTCACTGACAGAAACCGGGCATGGTCAGGGAAGGTGCTTGACGCATGCATCTTTCAGAACACTGGACAGCATAGAAAGCTGCACTCTGAGACTTTCCAGACCAGAAGATTCCAGTGGGGGATGTGGAAATGCCCACAGTGATCCTGGGAGACCCCCGCCTTCCCCTTGCTCCGGAAGCCTTACACCGCGAACCTAGACAGCAGCAAAGAGCACTTCAACATCAGGCGCCGAATGACCATTGACTGTGCCTTGGGCAGATTAAACCATCACTGGGGCTGTCTTTTTGGCCAGTGAGGCCTCAATGAGGAAAACAGTCTAATGGTCATTGGGGCCTGCTGTACTCTGCGTAATATTTGTGAATGGAAGTGGGGAAGTGTCCCCAGGGGGGACCGCTGCGGCCGATTGGCTGGCTGCTGATTTTGGGCGGCCAGAAGGGCAATTAGAGGGCTCAGCAGGAGGTTATTCGAATCAGAGAGGCTTTGAAGGAGCAGTTTGACAACGATTCCCAGTAATGTGTCTTTCTGTGATGCATTCGGCCAGGCAATGTTTACTTGCTTCCTGAGCGCTAATTGCAAGGAGCAAATATTCGAACCTATAGCCCCTGTGTTTCAGTGTTAGCACTGAGCGATGGATGGATGTCACAAATAAAGACTCATTTTATTTCAAAAACTCAAGTTTAATAACAGGATAAAACACAAACTTTTGATTAAATATGGGACATGAAAATGAGGAACAGTCTTGTGATTAGGGCTCTCACAGTTAGGTGCAACTCCACCTTTCATTGGACAACCAGGCCCTAGGTGTGGAGTGCATGGGGTTCTGTGAGGGACTGGGAACAGGCAAGAAATGCCATGGGGCAAGTGTGGGGAGGGCATGGACTGGAGTTCTCTAGTGGCTGAAGCGGGAGTCAGGCATGGATGTGCTCTGATTGCAGGCTAATGAGTATCAGAGGGGTAGCCGTGTTAGTCTGGATCTGTAAATAGCGACAAGGGTCCTGTGGCACCTTATAGACTAACAGACGTATTGGAGCATAAGCTTATGCGGGTGAATACATCTGACGAATTCACCCACGAAAACTTATAGACTGAGGCTAGGTCTACACTACGGGGGGGGGGGAGGGGGGGGTCGACCTAAGATACGCAACTTCAGCTACGTGAATAGCGTAGCTGAAGTTGCGTATTTTAGGTTGACTTACCTGGCTGTGAGGACGGCAGCGAGTCGACCGCTGCTGCGCCGCCGTCGACTCCGCTTCCGCCTCTTGCCGCAGTGGATTTCTGGAGTCGACGGCAGAGCCATCGGGGATCGATTTTATCGCGTCTTCACTAGACGCGATAAGTCGATCCCCAATAGATCGATTGGTACCCGCCGATCCGGCGGGTAGTGAAGACGTGCCCTAACAGACGTATTGGCGCATAAGATGCCACAGGACTCTGTTGCTTTTTACAGGCTAATGAGGGACTTCAACATCTCTGTCTGGCCCTCCAGAAGCTTTATCAGCTGCTCCTGCCCCTGAGTCTTGAGTCTTTCACTGATGAGAAGACCTCCACACTCTTGTTTCGTGAAGTGTTGCACTACTTCTCCTGGGTCACCACCCTATCGGATGGAGGCGCTCTGCCGGTGTGGAGGAGGGGGTCTTCAAGGGCACACCTGCATAAGCCAACGAAACAATGACCAGAGCCAATATTGTGAATGTGCTCACAGCTGTGAATCACAAAAGTGACACACACCTCTTTCTCACGGTCCCTTGGCTAGCGCAAAGGTCAGCGCGAGTGCCAATTATGGTGAGTTCGCGGGGAAGGAGGGGTGGGCAAGGGGCAGCGCCGCCCAGAGGATTCAGGGGGCCTGGGGCAAAGCGGGGGAGTGGAACATACTCACCGGGCGGCGCTCCGAGTCTGCGGTGGCGGGTCCTTCACTCGCTCCGTGTCTTCGGCAGCGCTGAAGGACCCGCCGCCAAAATGACCCGGACCGCTGCCGAGTAAGTAAAAATTAAAAAGGCACCTCTAGCCAGGAAAGGTATTCTTGGCCAGGGCTCGCGGGGGCCCTGTGGGGCCCGGGGCAAATTTCCCCACTTGCCCCCCCCCCACCCCCCGGGCGGCCCTGGCAAGGGGAATGCGCAAAAAGGGATAAAGCAGGCCAAAAAGTTTGCCTACCCCTGAGGGCCACACTGGGGTTCCAAAACTGTATGGAGGGCCGGGTAGGGAAGGCTGTGCCTCCCCAAACAGCCTGGCCCCTGCCCCCCATCTGTCCCCTCCTACTTCCCGCCCCCTGACTACCCCCTCAGAACCCCGACCCATCCAACCGCCCCTGCTCCCTGTCCCCTGACTGCCCCGACCCCTATCCACACCCCCACCCCCTGACAGGCCCCCTAGGACTCCCACACCTATCCAACTATCCCCTGCTCCCTGTCCCGACGCCCCCCAGGACCCTCTGCCCCTTATCCAACCCCCCCGCTTCCTTACCATGCCACTCAGAGCAGCAGGACTGGCAGCCCTGCCACCCAGCCGGAGCCAGCCACGCCACCGCGCTGCCCGGCAGGAGCTCGCAGCCCCGCTGCCCGGAGCGCTGGCAGCACAGCGAGCTGAGGCTGCGGGGCAGAGGGGACAGCAGGGTAGGGGCTGGGGACTAGCCTCCCCAGCCGGGAGCTCAAGGGCCGGGCAGGATGGTCCCGTGGGCCGGATGTGGCCCGGGGGCCGTAGTTTGCCCACCTCTGGGATAAAGGGTGGTTTGCAAAGGGGGTTACTATAGGATTACTATAGGGTTACTAAGGGAGCCTCTTCCGAATATTGGTACCGTTTTCCACGGGCTAGGGTAATTGAACCCGATATCTCACTCCTAAGGGTAACCCAGGTTGCAAGGGGGCATCTCCTGCATGCGCGTGGCTTCAGACCAGCTCGGTATGCCTCTCGCTCATGTGCTGCTCTGGTCTCTGCAGAAATAATTGCCGGTTGGCGCGGCAAAGTTTCCTACAGCGGCGGGGGGGGGACAAGGCAGCGGTGGCCAGATGTTTGGCTGCATGTGTGTGTTCCCGCTGTGTGCCACCCTAGCCCAGAGCAGACAGCTGGCACGGCAGACGGCTAGCGTTGCCCTTTCACTTCCATCCTTCACGTCTTTGGCTGAAGCTGTGTCTGCCACAAATGTACGGCATATCTGAGCTTCCAGCAGCTCGTGACAAAGCTCAATTCCCATTGCCATCAGTAGGAGGTTATTCTGGGCTGCAGGTTTTGGTCCAGGGAAGATAGCTGTTGCACACCTAAATTGGTGAATCCTGAAGCTCGTCATCAAACTGCTCTGCCATATTCTGCAAGGTGGCCTCAGTGGCAGAACATCTGGCAGAACAGAAGCCCTGCTGTAGAGAAGGAAAATATCCTCAGTCATCAGTCACAGCCGGCAGGAGCAGGAAACGCTGGGGGTTTGTTTTTAAACTTCTCACATGCTTCAATCCTTGAATCATTCCTGTCGCTCTCCTCTCCAATTTATCACGAAAAACAAACAAGTGAACACGCAACCAAAATCAGGTTGTCCTGTCTGATCTAACCATCTATTGCCATCCAAGGGTTAATATCAAGCCGATCATTCCATTCACCCAAGAGTTCAACTTTAACAGCAGTTTATTTTTTTCTAGTTCCAATCAAGTCCTGTGCAACGGGTTCATTTGGAACCAATCACTTATTTAAATTTGGCAGCTCGAAAAAGTTGTCAGGTCTAAGTCTTTCCTTCCTAATCAATATGAAAAAAAAAAAAAACAGAAAGAAAACTCCCTAAGGCACACCTTCTGTCCTGCACAACGGAATGGGGAAATACTGATTCCTCACTCTTCCTGATGGTAACAATCTGTTTGTCCTTGGGATCCTGTCACAGGCACAAGGGCTGAGGATGCAAATGACATATTAAGGCTACATTGGTTTGTCCATTCGTTTGCTCCTTCATTAGTGATCAGGACCCATGAACTACAAATAGCCTATGAGGTGAAAGTCAAAGCTGGGTTATTTCCAGGCTGGCAATGAGAAGTGTCTGTCCTATGGCAGGTCCCACTGTCTTCTCCCCTGTCTGTGAACTCATCTATGAACCCAGCTGTCTACGAACCCAGCTCCAGCCCAAACTTGAACGTCTACACTGCAATTAAACAGCCCCTTACCCCGAGTCCCACAAGCCCGAGTCAGCCGGCTTAGGCCAGCCACTGGTCTGTAATTGCAATCTAGACGTACACTTAGGTCTTGGGCAAAACCTCCCACAGGGGCAAACATTCTGGGCTCTCAAAGCTTCTGCCACCTGCCTAGCACCCCCGGCTCAGGCCTAGTCCTGGCTCTTGCTCCTCTCCATAGAGTGACAGGAGCTGAGGCAGTGCAGCAGCCTTCCCCAGGGCCGCAGGCCTGAAGCTTTGGGAGAGAGAGATTCTCTGAGACCTCAGAGTGCTGTAAACCATGCGGGCACCCCCTAAATCAGGGGCCTGATCCAGCCCTGAGACTGAGCTGCCGGGATCCCGACCACAGAGCTGGGTGCCCCAGATTCAGGGCCGGCCTTGGTGCCCTGGGCAAACTTGTATTTTGGTGCCCCTGACCCCATGGGCATGGTGCCCCACCCCCTAGCCCTGCATTGTGCCCCCTTCACCCCTAACCCCTGCAACCCTTCCTGTGCCCACATGGGGAAACTGACCTGGATGCATGGAACACTGGCACTGCTGCTCACTTCTCCTTGAACACCTGCTCCTCCACGCCCACCCGAGGGAGCTGGGGGGGGGGGGAGCGAGGAGCGACGTCAGGGCTCCTGCATCCCGGCCACTTTCCCCACCTGGGCTGCGTAAGGGGCAGGCAGGGCAGGAGAGCAGCAGCTGCTGCTGCTCACCTCACAGCCCAGGTGGGGAAAAGTGATCTGGATGCACGGGGTGCTTGGTGTTGATCCTCGCTCCCACCCTCACTCACAGCCCCCTGGGGGCGGGGGGCATGGAGAAACATGGGGGGGGGAGCAGTGTCTGTGCTTCACCCCTTACCCATGCTCCTCTGCCAGGAGGAAGCAGGGAGAAATTTGGGTGCCCCCCCAACATGGCGCTCCCCTGCCAGCTGGGAACGGCTTCTGACGCTACACTGGCAGCGCGCACCTCTGCACTGCCACACGGCACCTCCTTGACCATGGCGCCCCTGGGCGGTCGCCTGGGTGGCCCATCCCTAAGGCCGGCCCTGCCCAGATTATAGCCTGGAAATAGACATGTGAAACTAATTCCTCTTCTCCTTGCATCACAGCTGGGGTGGCAGGACCCCTCCATTGCCATAGGGCCTGTGGGCATCATGCCTTCGCACCGTGCAGACATTCACGGCATCAGCACGTCTACCAGCAGCCCTGTGCCAGCCACAAAACTCCCAGAAGGGCCACGCTGGGCTGATTACACTAGCACTGCAGATGGGCAGCGTGTCCTGTTGCAGCCGGGAAACCAGCCTTTGCTACCAGGCGGTTCAGGGCTTGTCTCCAGCCCAAGGTGCTGTTTCTAACACCAAACACTGTGTTTGTTACAAGTGAATCCAATCCCAGTTCATCGGCTCTAGAAACTGGTTGACACACGCCTGGCTCTCAGAGAAACAAACAACCCTCTCTGTGGACTGGAGAGGGTCGCCTTCAATCCCTTGACACCATCAATGTGAAGACTAGGAGCCTGTTGCTTTTCATTGCTGATATGCGCCGCCATGTGACCATTTGGTGTCACTGCCTTTTATTAAAAATGTTTTTTTTTCATAGAAACATTACTTTCCTCACAGAGACACAGGAGCAGATTAATCTACAAAGGGAAGGCGACGCTGAGGTAGTTCTGGAGGGAGAAGGGAACATTTTCAGCATTGCTAAATTAATGTGTTGTGCCTTCTATACACACACACACACACACACCTTAATTATTGGAGCTACCAACACACTTCACAGAATGAAATAAACTCCGCTATGTGCAAGGAGAAGGGTGAATGTAACGAATTCTAAAAATATGTTCTGGGCCATGCATGACAAAGTCATCGCATTGAACAAACTACTTGATATACTGAATGTACTACATGATCCTTTAAAGGAGTTAAGAAAGAGGTGATTGAAAATTAATGTGTTGCACCTTTTACACACACACACATATGAACAGAGCATGAGAGAGAATAAACAGAATTATTTGAGCTACCAGGGTTTGAGCATTGGCCTGCTTAAAACGGTTGTGAGTTCAATCCTTGAGGGGGCCATTTAGGGATCTGGGGCAAAAATCTGTCTGGGGATTCGTCCTGCTTTGAGCAGGGGGTTGGACTAGATGACCTCTTAAGGTCCCTTCCAACCCTGACATTCTATGATTCTAAAACATTTCTGCTTTTTCACATCATTTTCGTTATGAAGGTCATTTAAATGTCCTTATTTTCTCAGACCTAAAGATGGGGTAGGAGTAAACTGGAATCAAGGAAATAGATAATGAGTCTAATTCCTCACTGCTCTATTCATTGACAACCAAACAAAAAACAAACGTTGTGAACACAGAGTTGAGGTTTCCTAGTGGTATCTCTTATCCTTCCAGAGCATCAAGTTAAGCAAAACTCAAACTCTGGAAAAGCAGGGAATACAGTATGAAGTACACACCCATGTAACCTTAACTCTGGCCACTTGGAGTGATTCCCTGATAGCGCATACAAAAAACAAACAAAAGTTTGGATATAAATTATGGCTACTTCGCAATATAACTTTAGTAAAAGATCACACCTGCCCCCATCAAGAACACCTGATTTTATACTCACTACTTTCAAGTTTCTATTATGCTGGTGTCTGGGATTGGCATTTACTATTCATTTTTATCCCACCACAGTTAAAGACCAAACTGTAGCACAAAGCTCCTTTGTTCCAAGTTCTATAAACAGCCCAATCCCCCACCCATCTCAAGGGGGTGGGTGTTTTCCTGGCCCACAGAGAATTTAAAGTCACACAGCCCTTAGGAGAAAACCAAGGAAAAACAAACCCAGCCATTCCTACTCCAATGTGACCAGAACATGAGACTAGCGAAGTACATCTGTGTAATTAGCTCTCTGGTACTACAATAATCCTGCAATTAGTTAGATGCAGATGTAACCAGCGCCACAGCTGATAAAGTTACAGAACTCTGCAGCCAGTCCTGCAACAGGAGAAGCACATTAACTTTAAACAGCTTTTCTTTCAATGCATCCAAAAGTTACAAAAAACAATGCTCTGTTAGTGGTTCCTAAACTTGTTCCGCCGCTTGTGCAGGGAAAGCCCCTGGCGGGCCGGGCCGGTTTGTTTACCGGCCGCATCCGCAGGTTCGGCCGATCGCGGCTCCCAGTGGCCGCAGTTCGCTGCTGCAGGCCAATGGGAGCTGCTGGAAGCGGCGGCCATTACGTCCCTAGGCCCGCGCCACTTCCAGCAGCTCCCATTGGCCTGGAGCAGCGAACCGCGGCCACTGGGAGCCGCGATCGGCCAAACCTGCGGATGCGGCCGGTAAACAAACCGGCCCGGCCCGCCAGGGGCTTTCCCTGCACAAGCGGCGGAACAAGTTTAGGAACCACTGCTCTATGTTAAAGTTGCCTTTTACTAGAGCACCATTGATATTGTGTGCGTAAAAGAAGACAAGGTTTGAATGTGTAACAGGCCATTTGGAAAAACGTTGCTATTTTGTTTTTTAAACAGGCAACTGCCCACCTCCAGTAGAGTTTTCTGCCATGTACGATGATCACTTACTCACCCAACGTAATACAAACTCGTCCATTCCTCCCCATATTCCGGCTGTGAGCAGGAAGTTAGCATGGGGCAGAGTATTGTGAAATTATCGACATCGGAAAGTCTAGCAGGGCAATGACTCACCGGCGCAGCGCCTCCTGCTGGTCGTCCCAGGTATTAGCTCTTCCAGCTCTGCGGGCTGGTGTCTCACCTGCTGCTGGCCCTCCCAGAGCCCCTCTACTTCAGGGTTCTGCCCCCACAGTAACCCACACTCTGGGTCTCCCCACCCAGGGGAACCCCCAACCCCCTATCCCCACCTTGCCCCACTGGCTACTGCCAGTCACCATCTAGCCCCCGCTCCCTGGGGCAGACGGCAGTCTATAAACCACTCATCATCGGCAAGGGGGGGTTGGACCAGCTGCCTCTGCCTCTCTGCAGCCCCAGTACCCCTTTGTGGGCCCTTAACTAGGCCTGCAGCCTGGGGGTTTGTCAGGCTGGAGCTCCCCAGCTCCCTCTGCCCTTCCCCAGCACTGCTCCTCCTCAGGTACCCTGCTCAGCTCCTAGGCAGCCAGGTCCTCCTCTCTCAAAAGGCTAGAGAGAGAGTCCCTTCCAGTGTCTGGCCCTCAGCCCTCTTATAGGGCCAGCTGGGGCCTGATTGGGGCGTGGCCCCACCTGTAGCTTGCTTCCTTCAATCAGCCTAGCTTTTCCCCCGCTACAGCCCTCTCCAGGGCTGCTTTCACTGGGATTAATCAAAGCTGAGATTCAGACACAGCCCCATGCTGCAGCTGGTGACGTGACGGGGCCACACTCCCTCTACTGCGAGCGCCACAATAACTGCAGACGTCGATCCAAGCGAGCTAATGCAGGAGCTACGGGCAGCTGCCCTTTCAGGGCATCGCTCACCTGGCAGGTGTTTTACAAAACTCAGCACTTCCCCTCTGTAAGGGGACTCCGCCCCCCGCAACTTACTCCCCAGAGGGCTGGTTGGCCGGAGGGACCTGGCTCTCTCTGGGATGTCTATGGTAAAAGAGCCGCTGCGGGGAGGAGTCTTTCCAGTCGAAATCTCTTTACTTCTTTCTCACTGCGCCGTGGTAGCCCTGTCTGCTCCGGCTCGGGGGCTGGTTTTAGCCTGGCTTTCTCCTGCCTTGGTTTGAGGTGGGATCTTGAAAGGCTTCTGGAGCTTGCAGCTTTGATCTTTTGGGGGGCTTTCCTCTGCCTGTGTGGTGCTTGCTGCAGCTCCCTATTACTTAGTCCTGGTCCTGGTGGCCTTTCCGGGGCTCCTGGCAGCTCTGGCCAGTTTCTTGGTGACAAGTTTCCTGTTCAGAGGCACTGGCTTGTTCTTGTGCTTTGTCCTGGGAGTGCAGCTGCTTCCGGCTGAGTGTGAAGGAGCCAAGGTGTCCATGACCTTGGCCTGCATCAAGGTACCTTTGCTCAGAAGACTCCTGAGTCAAGGGTGACCAGATGTCCCGATTTTATAGGGACAGTCCTGATTTTTGGGACTTTTTCTTATATAGGCTCCTACTACCTCCCCTCCCCCCACCCCCGTCCCGATTTTTCACACTTGCTGTCTGGTCACCCTACCTGAGCCCCAACTGAATGCGGTTCTTGTTCTTCTGCACAGCCCAGCCCATGGAGAACAAGGACGGGCAAATGCACATTCACATCGTATCTTTCTTTCATTCAGGGAAACAGAATTGATTTCAGCTGATGGACAGGATGGCTAGGTTACACTGGAAACGATGGTGTGTTCAAATTCATTTCAAGCACCGTTATGCAGTAGCACTCCTGAGCAGACTGAAACAGGAGGATGAAACCCCAAAGGGGGCAGCTGGGAACCACATCATCCATAGAATCATAGATTATTAGAGTTGGAAGGGACCTCAGGAGATCATCTAGTCCAACCCCCTGCTCAAAGCAGGATCAATCCCCAACTAAATCCCCAAATGGCCCCCTCAAGGATTGAACTTACAACCCTGGGTTTAGAAGGCTAACGCTCAAACCACTGAGCTATCCCTCCCCCCCCCTAGTCAAACACTCTGCCATTGAGCTCAGGTTTCAGAGGGGTCGCCGTGTTAGTCTGTATCAGCAAAAACAAGGAGGAGTCCTTGTGGCACCTTAGAGACTAACAAACTTATTTGGGCATAAGCTTTCGTGGGCTAAAACCCACTTCGTTGGATGCATTGAGATGCACCTTCTTTGGCAATGGCAGGTGGGAGACAGTGATCTTAAGGACAATGAAGGAGAGACCCTGCTTCCAAGAGTTCCTGTTCCAATCTGAGACCACGCACGGTTTTGAAATGTGTTTAGTACATTGTATAGGTGTGTATCAACACCACAACTTGCGCAATCTCCACCCCCACTCTCTCACACCAGAGCACAATGACAAATTTTCTGGGACCACACCCTATTCCCCAGCTGTGACCCCTTTTGCAGTTTAAATAACTGATAAAATCCCTCCCCCATCCTGCCCCTGCTACTGCCCCAGCTCTGCTCCTACACCCCCATCTGCTGACAAAGCCCCTGGGAGTCCTGAGACACCACCCCACCCCCGCTCTGAATCTGGCCCTTCTCTCAGCTGCAAAACCCCTACAGATCCCAGAGCACCCTCCCTCCCAGCTGGGTTCCCTTCCAGCCACAGGGTCTTTGAGGAACCGCCCTGGCTGATTCCCTCATGGTCTGTGCAAGGATAACCTGCCACTTCTTCCTCATTGGAGGAGCGGTGAGTCTCCCTTCCTGTCACCTTGGAGCCCCGCATTCAATTCCCTGATGAGGAGGCTGCAATTTTGACACACACAAAACTTTGAGGCTAACTCAGATCTTCCTACTGATCAGCCCTGAGCCAAGTCTGAGGGCGGCAAATTAGTCCAGTGTCTGGGAATGAAATCACGGTAGCCCACGATTCCAGCTCTTTTCTCTTACAGGGATATGGCGGAACCAAAGTCTGTCACTGTTCAGCGTGTGGTGCATCTCCGTTTTCTTTGCTACCCATGGTGAGGAATTTCTCCATTTACAGAATTACCAACCCCAAAGGTTCAAAAATCACGAGATTGGCTTTTAAATCATGAGATTAGGTAAAAATAACAGCTTTGGGGTTCTTTTTATTTGCCTTCTGCTTGTTGAGCCTTTAAAGAATCATAGAATATCAGGGTTGGAAGGGACCTCAGGAGGTCATCTAGTCCAACCTCTTGCTCAAAGCAGGACCAATCCCCAACTAAATCATTGGGATCATATTTTGAAGCTTTCACCACAGCCACGAGGGCTAGAAACTTAATTTTTCTTTAAGAATGAAAGCTGAAATCATCACATCTTCACCTGACTCCAGGAGCTGGGGCTTTAAGGAAAACAAGAATTATCATGAGAGTCATGACAAAATCATGAGAGTTGGCAACATGGCCTTTATACAATGTCTTGCTGGCAGGGGAAGGGGAGAGCAAATAGGTGTTTGCTCTCTAATTATTTCCTCTATTTTCTGTTCCTTTTTCTCTTCCAGGATCATTCCTTCCATTTCAGATCGTCCAGTGACCCCGTCCCCACTTAGGAGCAGAAGGATCCCATCAACTCAGGTTGAATCCGAGGGGTGAATTGCTGGCAGCGAGGAGACCTAGCAGCTCTTCTGGGACTGCAGATGAGAAACAGCGCCTTGTTCTCTAGATTCTCCCCCCAGGGGCACCGGGGAGCGGGGCGGGCACGTGTGATGCATTCGGTCCAATATTCCCCTTTGATCCCAGCGCAGGGACATGCCAACTGCCCATTATCCCCAGGCTTCCTTTAGCAGCAGCAAATAAGGAATGTTTCCCATTGCCCAGGAGACCCCAGCCTGGGATTAAAGGCATCTCTGGGTTTTCCCTCTCTCCCTTCCTGGGAATCAAGTTCACGTGTTTACCAACAGTTAAAGAAGCCTCCTCCCTCCCCCCCATTTCCTTTATGTCTGAATTAATCTCTCATTCCTGAGTATCTAGCAAAAGAATCCAATGTCATTTTAGTTCCCGGGGTGTGGAGTTAATTCAGTTCTCAGCCTGCATCCTTTTCAGCCACATTCCTGAGGGCATTGCACCACCCCGTGAGCATTTCATTTCCCTCCTCACTTTCACACGCAGACACCATTTCCTTTACATGAGCAGCACAATCTTCTTCTGTCTCTTCTCTGAGCCGGGGCGTTCAATTCCATCGAAACCTTCCCTCCTGCAGCAGAGACGTATGGTTAAACAGAGGGGACGTGACCACCTTCATCTCCGACAGTGAGATGTTCCCTCTCCTCTTTCTTTCTGCGGCTGGTGTTATTTCATGGAGTGCCAGGGATGGAATGAAAGGCCGATTCCCTCCAGGGAAAAGAAAAGCGCCACCAAGCCGCTGAATAAAGCTCAGATTCCCAGGGGAAACCTAACCCCTGCTATTGGAATCCCTGAGCTGCAGGAGAGATGAGTGAGAAACGTCTTGTCTCAATTGTCAAGATGGGGAATGAACAACTATCTACAGCCAGGTCATTAACCACAAACACACTCTAATGATGCTGCAGAGAGAAGGGAAATTGGCAGGGAATCTTGTGATTCAGCCCTGGCCACACTTACACAACTGCACAGCGGTGAGTGTATTGGGGAAGCTGGTCTGAGCAAACAATTGGAAATGATAATTCGGTGAAATGCCTTTTCGATGAGAACACCACCGTAGTGCAGTGAGACAACTGGGCTGCTGTCAGTTCTCTAGTATAGACATGGCCTTAGTCTTTTACAACACCACAGAGAGTTTTTTCAGTAGCCAAAACCTCTCCCCTCCACCACCACCTATGGCCAGCTGGTAGGGTGACCAGCCTGCTTTAGCCCCCCTGCTGCGCCACTGACTGGGAGGTAAGCCCATGTGCCAACCCCCTGCCCCAGCCCTGAGTCCCACCCCCATGCCTGGAGCACCCTCCTGCACCCCAATCCCCTCATCCCTGGCCTCACCACAGAGCCCACACCCCCAGCCCAGAGCCCCCACCCCCCTGCACTCCAATCCCCTGCCCCAGCCCTGAGCGCCCCCCCCCAAGCCTGGAGCAACCTCGCACCCCAATCCCCTCATCCCTGGCCCCACCCCAGAGTCCACACCCCCAGCCCAGAGCCCTCACCCCCCCGCACCCCAACCCCCTGCCCAGAGCCCCCTCCCACACCCTGAACCCCTCATCCCCAGCCCCACCCCAGAGCCCTCACTCCCTCCCACACTCCAACCCCCTGCCTCAACCCGCAGCCCCCTCTTGCACCCTGAATCCCTCATTTCTGCCCCACCCTGGAGCCTGCACCCCTAGTTAGAGCCCTCGCCCCCTCCCGCACCCCAACCCTCTGCCCCAGCCCAGTGAAAGTGAGGGTGGGGGGGAGCGAACCACCGAGGGAGGGGGAATGTAGTGAGTGGGGGCAGAGCCTTGTGGAAGGGGCGGAGCCTCGTGGAAGGGACAGGGCTAGGGTGTTCGGTTTTGTGCAACCCTAGCAGCTGGGGGAAAGATTACAGGCAGCAGAGACCTTAAAAACAGTTAAATAACAATAAACCCATCAGACTAAGTGACCAAGTAGTTACAGCAACAGCTTGTTAATCTTTCCTCATCGTTGTAGGCCACGTTTATTCTCCCCCCTCATCTTTCTTAAACAACCATTTCCCTCCTTCAGTTCAGGGTCAGTCCCACATTCATCGCTTCCTACACACACCAATTCATACACACACGGTGCAAGAAAAAGCTCATCAAGGAATCAGAGGCACCTGCTGGATCCCTGCCCCACTGCTTTACAGAATCCGCTGGGGGCTGGCCGGGAGTCAAGGGCTGGATCATTTAAACCACAGTGGCAGGCATTAAAAGTAAAAGTTGGCAGGTCAATGTTCCAGCCTTGTTATAACTCCAGAACTTGATCAGATTGAACTGCAGCCATTTTGTGTGTCCAGCCATTGTTAGCTGAAAACCAAATCCCACATAGCTAGGAATGATTGCTAGGACTCTCACAGGCAGCAAGGCCAAACAGCTGCAGGGTCACAGTTTTGCTAATCAGAATGGCAAGGTAGGATAGAAAAGTTAACAGACCATGAGAATGGAAGGGAGTAAGTGGATAGCGACCTTGCTGTTAAGAGCCCCTGACATACACGTTTTATTGTTGTTATGACTAGAAATATTAGAAATGCTTTGGTGATCAGAGACAATGAGCAATGTGTTGAAGTTAGGAGAATTGCTGACCCAGTAGTGGTTACTGTGGGAAATGTGTTTTGTAAGAGTTAGCTACAAAAGATGAAGTAAAAGTAAACACCTAGGAGCAGTCCAAGGGCTTTTCTTTTTCTCCATCAGCTGGACAGAAGGAAGGCCCACAGTAGCCCAGGTAGGGATCACACCAAACCATCTCAGACTTTGAGTAACTATGTTTGAATCATAGAATATCAGGGTTGGAAGGGACCTCAGGAGGTCATCTAGTCCAACCCCCTGCTCAAAGCAGGACCAATCCCCAGACAGATTTTTGCGCCAGATCCCTAAATGGCCCCCTCAAGGATTGAACTCACAACCATTTTAAGCAGGCCAATGCTCAAACCACTGAGGTGTGTGTGTGTGTGTCATTCACCAGATGGCAAGAGCTGTGTCCCCGCTGATTTATTCCTGGCACCACCTGGAGAGAAACAGTTCAGTTACCCCTGCGTTGGGTTCTGAAACCCTGGGTAACATTGTCACAGGCCACCCAGCCACTCTGTGAAAGATACCAAATGGCCCCTTCTCGCTGAAAGAACTTGGGAGTGGCTGTTTCGTTGACACTCACTGAGGTTTGATTCCTGTTTTGTGCATTGTGTTTGAGAATAAAAATCATAACCTCCCCCTTGGCATAATGAATCCATCAGCACATGTTATTGGCTCCGCCCCAATGCAGACAGACTAACAGAGAAACACTGTTGATTCAAGGGTAAGACTTCCCAATGCTTGGCCAAATAGGCAATCTCCTCTCTTAAACCATTGTCACTTGTTCGACTTTTTGCTAAGTGGTTATGGTGCTGCGATTTTAAGTGTGAGGTTGTGAGTTGAAAATTGCTAGCGCCTTCGACCAGCTGTAGCTCAGGGGGTTGGAGCAGCGGTCTTGGACTGCCTGGGTCACTGTCTCAAATCTTGCCGGGGCCTAGGTAGCTGTCTCAGATTTGGAATCTCCTCACTGGTGGCTTGTCACTCATTCCTTGATAGCTCATCTCTCCTCAGCATTAACCTCCCTCTACCAAAGGGACCTGGGCAGGGGCTCCATAGCTCAGGGGGCTAGAGCAGTGGTCTTGGACTGCAGATGTTCTGCAGACAGAACAGTCGCCTGGACTCCAGTATGCTAGGTCCTGCACAAACCAGAGCAGAGGCGGTCCCTGCCCCTGCCAACCTCCTGCACAGACCAGTCACCCGGACCCCGGCTGCGCTAGGTGCTGCACACACCAGAACAAAGCCGGTCCCTGCCCCTGTGTGACAAAGTTGGGGATTTTTGTAGTGTTTTACATTAAAAGTGTGTGCGCGCCTCAGTTTCCCCGTGTGCTGCATGTTTAACGAGGTGGTGGGAGAGGGTTTGTTGTTGCAGAGGACCAGGTGTGACCTCATCTAGCAGCTGGGACCTTGGACAACGGCCTGGAGATGGGGGACCCTAACAACTGGTGACTAAGAGGCCCAGCCCAGCTTGGCAGTCAGCTGGTTCTGGCCGATGGGAGGACAAAGGGCTGAGGAGAGAGGACCCCGGTGACCTGACCAACCAGTTCCTGCCAGAGGAGGTGAGAGCGCCCCAGCGACCTGTTTACCTGGGATGGAAGACATAGGACAGGGGAGGAGCTGTTGAAGAAGATGATATAGGATGCCTTGGCTGGAAGGAGGGGGCTGCTGGACTGGGGAAAGGAGCAGCCAGAGCCCTCCTGGATGCAGAAGAGACCTAGATGTACTTTGCTCAGGGGTTGCTAGGCCCGAGGGCCTGGAGAGTTTCCTGCGCTGTGTTCAACGCTCAATAAACCCTCCTGTGTTACGCTGGCTGAGAGTCGCTCCGGGCTAGAGATCAGGGTGGCATTATTCCCTCTGGGAGTGGAAGCCCCGGGGGTCCAGAGTGAGTGGACTTGTGAGGGGGCCCACGGCGAGAGACAGGCATGCTGAAGGCTCAGAGAGGTGCGGTTCCAGGAGGAGGAGGGGCCTACGGCTTAACCCCATGAGAGAGTGGACCCCCGAGAAGGGCTGTCGCAACTGAAGGGGGTTTCTCCCAGGGACTGTACAGAGCCGGGAGAGAGCACAAGTCCTGTGAGTCCGTGACACCCTGTCACCCGCCTGCACAGACCAGTTACCTGGACACCCGAGCACTAAGGGATGCACAGAACAGAGCCAGCCCCTGCCCCTGGGAACCGGGACCGGCTCTAGGCACCAGCAAAGCAAGCACGTGCTTGGGGCGGCACATTTCCAGGGGCGGCATTCCAGCCATCCTTTCCCCCCCCCAGAAAAATCCACCAATGTACGAAAAAATAATAATACACGAAGATCAAAAAAATCTCCAGTAGTGCGGTAGGAGCGTGACGTGAAAAATATCGTGTCACATCGTGACACGGTCACTCATAATGTGAACGTGCCTAAATGTGTAAATGTTAACGGTTATTGATTAATTAAATCAGGAATCACGATTACTTGTGTGTACTGTGCCGCCCTATCGGCACCATTCACGCCAATTTCCGCGTCCCGTCGGTGCCAGTGGTTATAGGGCAAAAATGCTGGTACAAAAACGGAAACTACTTTCCGGTGCTTTTTTTAAAAAAAATTTAAACAGTCAAAACACAACAAAACAACATTGCAAAGTGCAAACGTGTAAAGGCCAAAAAAAAAAGGGGGGGGGGGGCCGGCCAAAAAATGTTTTGCTTGTGGCGGCAAAAAACCTAGAGCCGGCCCTGCTGGGAACTCCCTGTACAGACCAGTCACCTGGAACCCCGAGCGCTAGGTGCTGCACAAACC
>NW_020664868.1:5198412-5209100 GCF_002925995.2 Terrapene triunguis | reverse complement strand
AGACCAGTCACCTGGAACCCCGAGCGCTAGGTGCTGCACAAACCAGAGCAGAGCCGGTCCTTGCCCCGCAGATCTCACCCTGTTCTGGATGAGACGCAGGACAGAGGCCGCCCCGGCCTGGCCACTGGAGCCTCGGGGCTCCGGAACCGCGGTCCCAGCTCGCTCCGCGGGAGAACTACAGCTCCCAGCGTGCACCGGGGCGCGCCTGTGCCCTGTCCCACCTGTGCAGCTGCCCGAACCTGCTCCCAGTGCAGCGCGGCGCGGCCGGAGGGAGGCAGCTCGGAGCGCGCAGGCAGCGCCCGGCGCCAGGTCAGTCCCAGCCCCGCGCGCTCTGCCCGGCCAGGGGGTCGCGCAGCCCGGGCACCTGCCCACAGGGGGGAAAGGGGCGCGCCCCGGGTACGATTCTGGGGGGTTGCTGGGGTGGGGGGCGGTGAGACCGTCCTAGCGCGCTGCCCCGGCCTCCCTGACACGTGTCTGAGCTGGTTCCGGACACGGGATGTCGGACCGGTCGGGCTTGGCTTTCCTGAAGGGGGAGAGAGCTGGGCACAGAGCTGGTGGGGGGGTCTGGTCATTGGTGTTACCCAGGCTGGCCTTGTGGTTCCCCCTGGCGCTGCTGTCTCTTGGCCAGGGTGAAGCCATCACCGGGGTCAGCCGGCTGCAGCAGCCCGACGCCAGGCCTGGCGCTCTGGTCTGCAGGGGGGGATACAGCCTGGTGCTGATCTGGTCTGGCTCAGGGTTTGCTCCCAGTTGGTATTTGGCATAGGACTGTTGAGAGACCCAACGCACTGGGACCTTAACCCTTGCTCCAACCACGCCCAGGCGGGCCCCAGAGGAGCTGGGGAGGGGTGCTGCCAGCCCCAGGAAATGCCTTGGCTTTGTCTCGGTAGGTCCAGCCTCCGTGGGCACAGACCGCTCCGGTTGGGACTCCGCTGAGCTTCCCAGCCCCACTTCCCCTGTACCACGTGCGTTGTGGGTGGGGACATGAAACAGCACCAACCTCAGGACTGATTCTGACCTCGCTCATCCCAGTGTAACCTAACTCCCCATTTACCCAGGGGACGAGGCCCGGAGCAGCCTCAGGGACCCCCTGGCCTTGTGCAGGCTCCAGCCCAGCCTGTATATGAGTCACTGGGATTAGCCTCCAGTCTGGAGTGAGCAGCTTGAGATAAGTACACATACCAGCCAGCCATAAAAGGCTCCTAGTGGCTGGCTGCATTCTGGCCTCCCGCATTCTTATCATTCGCGGATACCAGCTTGTCAGTGCCCCATGCCAGGGGCTCTGGGAGCTGCTGCATGGCATGCCGCCAGACTGCCAGCAGGGACTGGCATTTGCAGGCCCCAGCTGGGATCTGCCACATCCAGTAACTGGGGTTGCTGTGTCCTGCAGCCCGAAATGTAGCAGAGGGGCTATCAGCCCCCAAAGGCGCTGCTGAAACTTAACTGCAACCCTGGGCTGGCTGCGGTTGGGCCTTCCTACTGCCCCGGCCCTTGGTTCACACCCCTGCGACCTGGGTGGCATGTGACGCTCCTGGCTGTATGGCTCGTTCCCTGGGTGTCCCTGCTCTGCCAGGCTGTAGGAGCTTGGGGGGCCCATGCTTCGCCCACCATGCAGCATGTGGGGAGGCAATTGTCCATTTGAGTGACTGGGCTGAATCTGCTGAGAAGGAGCTGGAGACAGCCAGGTGGAGAGGTGTGAGCAGCCCTGGCGGAGTGTTGACTCTGGACCCTAATGCTGACGGATGGTCATTAGCTCTATGGCTGCTGATCGTGTTAGCAGACGCATTTGGGCAATGTGTTATCCAGCGCTGTGCCCAGTGGCAGGTTCGGAATGTGACGACAAACTTATTTCTGTGAGCGGGCAAGCAGATGGGCGCCCCCTATGTAATGGGCCGTTCTCTGTGCTCTCGGCTTCCCCAGGCACCTCCCGGTGCAGTCCTGGGTGCTGCTGGTTCCACAGCACTAGGAAACATTGCTTGATGCCTAGATATAGTGGTGATGGGTGCATTGGGATGGAGTGAAGAAGGGCTGACTATGTGGTGTCCTGTGCCAGGATCGGCGGTGCTGTGCAATCTGTTTTCATGGTGTTGCTCCCTCCAGCTGTGTGGCACTGACACATCTGGCTCCCCTGGCAGGTCCTTTGCCAAGGAGCTGGGGGTGGGTGGGGAAGGCACATTTGGCTTTCGCTTGGGGAAGGTACAGGTTCTTCCAGGCCTTGGAGCACGGAGGCGGGAGATCAGAGCTGGGTGGGAGGCTGCAGTGCCAGGCAGGGAAAGGCCCCCAGCCCAGAGGACCTGGTGCCCTGTGGGGCATGTACCCCTGTGCAGAGTGGGCATGAAGCGCTCCAGATCAGGGCTCTCAATGGGGGAGAATCGGGACAGGAGGGAACATGGGGGGACTGGGCAGCATCCCAAAGGAGCCAGAGCAGCGGGGCTAGAGATCCCAGCAGGGGGAGGCACACCTGGGTTCCCAGCCACCTCTCCCCTTACCAGCACTGTGGGGATGGTCTGTGGCCTGTCCCCTCAGAGCTCCTCCCTTCCAGCATGGTAGGGGGCATCTCTCCCCCTATTCCATAGAGGGCGGCAAGGGAGACCGGCTCCCACTCGCCTCCCCCGCCCCGTGTCTGACTTCCTGCCCCAACGCTGTTTCTCGGCTCCACTCGGGTGGGGTTGGCTTGCATTTGCCTTTCGGAGGTGCTTCTGGGAGGTTTGAGCACAGACTGGCCCTGAATCCAGAGCCCCCGGCTGGTGGTGCGGAGCTGCTGGGGTGCGGGGCTGGGACTGCAGGGACCGGGGAACCTGCTGCTGGGATGCACTAGGCTGCGCTCACTGTTCACAGTTCTCCATGGGCAAGGAGCTCAGGCTGCAGAAACCGGCTCGTCTCCGCTCCCCAAGGGGCCCTGCCAGCCGGGCTGGGACTGAGCAGCCAGCCCCAGCCCAGCTGCTGCCAACCCCCCCTCTGGGTTCAGTGAAGTGGCTGCAGGCTCGGGAGCAGGGACATCACACAGGGCGTGTGGGCAGACCAGGGCAGCACAGGGCAGGCACTGGCAGCCGAACCCACTGGGGCTGCCAATTTTGCACGCTTCGTGGGCCCCAGCTCGTTGGGTGAATGGTTCATCAGTGATCCCTTGCAGAGCCACTGCTCCCAGGGAAAAGTGAGGGCCCCAAACGGCACGTTAAACACCCAGTTTGCACTGGTGCCAATTATGTCACATGGTGCTGGGCACAGTGCTTCAGGAAGTGGCCCATGGGGCTTAGCTGGGGGCGCTCTCCCCTTGTAGGCAGTGCCAACCCCAATGCTAATGAGCATTGTGCTGCAGGGAGTCGGGCGGGGGCTCAGCAGAGGGCGCTGTCTTCTTGCAGTCAATGCTGACTCCAGTGTGGTGGCCGGGGGGTGCTATGCCCATAGACATGCCATCTTTCAAAAGAGATGCTGGTTGCTTAAAGATCCCAGGGACTTTTTGCAGGAGGGCAGCGCGTTAGCCGCAGAGAGGGGGCCACGTTCCCACTGGCTGGTTTGCTAGTTCCCCTGGCATCCCTGCTCTGCTAGGCCGTGGGGGCTTGGTCAGCCCGTGCTCCGCCCACCGTGCCGGGCAGCGTGGGTGACGGGCTGTGGTGCCCATTGTGTATCTCTCGAGGCCCCGGTAGTTTGCTGTGGGAACCTTCCTCACTTCCTGTCCCAAACTGCGCTCAGGGTTGCTTGTGTGGCTGTGTAACAAACTGCCCTGTTCCACCTGGCTGCACTTCAGCAGTGGGTGAAATGATTCCTGTGTGCACCCCCTGGGCCTGGTTCTCCAGGGCCGTGTCCTCTGGCCTCATGCTCCCCACTGTGGGCGCCGGGCAGGGGCGGGCTGTGAGAGCGGCTCTTGGGTGTTTGTGTCAGGCAGGGGAGCGAGGCACCTGGGCTGGGCAGCAGGCTGTGCTTTATGAGAGTCACTCCCAGACGCTGGGCACTGCCGCAGAGCCTGCCCTGCTATTAAGGGCTTTGGCGCGTTGGCTCAGCCTGGCTAGAAGTGGCTGTTTGATCTCCTGGCCGGCTCCCAGCACTGACTGCAGCTAGATGCTGCTTGTAAAGATGCACGGCCACGCCTGCCCGGCAGCGCGAGTACACGCCATTCGCATGAGGCAATTGCTGTCTGTTCCTTCTCCCTCCCTGGCTCCACCTCCTGCTGGGGGGTCTCCTTCCTGTTTGCCTGCTCCCCCAGCTCTGTGGAGGCGCCTGCGAGGACCTCCTCCGTGCAGAATGGCAGCTCCTGCCTCCGCACGGCTTCCTTGGCAGACCCTGAGCTCTGTCAGCTTCCTTCTGCGCCAGGCGTGCTCCCATGGGAAAGTGCCTGGGGGGTACCAACAGCCCCACCCGAAACAGAGAGCGTCTGCTTTGATCTGGCCCCTGGGCAGGGGCCTTGCTGGCTCAGGGGACAGGGAATGGGACATGGGGCCTTTCCCCTCTAGGGGGCGCTAGCACCAATCTGGCCTCAGGGCAGTGGGACGGGCTGGCTTCGGGGGGTAGGGAATGGGACTTGGGGCCTTTCCCCTCTAGGGCACCAGCCCATGATGCTTGCCAGTGACTGCACCGTCTCCCCTCTCTGCTGCTCCGTGGCTGAGGTGAAGGGGGTTTGATGAGGCCCAGCCCTTAGGGTAGGGTCCCATCGCCAACCTTGTTGTGGCCAGTGGCACTAACTGACCCCTTCCATATAATCTCAGCAGAGAGGCTGAATGTACCATGGTCAGCCAGGCCCACTTGACCCCTGGGGGGTGAGGGTCCCGGCTGGGCTGGAGCCTTGTGTCTGTGGGACTGGGAGTGCAGCTCCTGCGGGACAGGACCAGTCCAGTGCCTGGCGTGTGAGCTGGCATTATCCGCTGGCTCTGGAAAGGGTCTTAGCGCCAGGTCCCGTGCAGGGGGGAGCTCTGGGTGTGGAGACAGGCCCCATCAGGCCTGGCCAGCCCTCCCGGGCCCGGGGCAAGACTCGGTAGCATAGTTACACCCAGGGAATGGCGTTCACCCTCTTCTCATCTGGGGAACATGGAGCCAAGCGTGGGTTGATTTGTCCACTTCTGTTCTTACGCTGCCCCACTGGCAGCGCTGGCTCCAGCCTGCCCTGGGGAGCCGGGGGCTCTAGTTGGCCCCCTGGCTTCCCCCAGCCCCCCTTGGTGCTGGCTTATCCCAGAACTGCCCTCGCTGCCTTGGGCACAGACACACTGGGGGCTCCCCCCCCCCGCTGACAGTGGAGGGGTGTATCTGTTTGCGGTTCCAGCAGCCGTTCTTTTGCCCCGGGGTCCAGTTTCTGTTCTGCTGCAGGCTGGCTGTGGGACGAGTCACTCAGCCTCCCTGGGCCTTGGGTCCCAGCCATACCGCGGGGGGTCTGCGAGGCGCCCAGGTACTGCGGTGGTGGGGACCGGAGGTGGAGGGGCGTGGGTAACTCATGGTAGTCACCCTGCGGCTGTAGCATCCAGGAGCAGGGGTCCCGCGCGGCGCCCCCCAGTGACACCAGCGCGAGCGGGGCTGGCGCCGATCCTGGGCATTGTGGCAGCCCGGTGGACGTGCAGCTCCTGGGAGTGTCTCTGACAGGTCAGCACCAAACAGGCATTTTCCTTAATTCCTATGGGATTCTGACTCCAGGAGCGGCGGGCTCTCGCTGCGCCCCTGTGCTTGAGCAGGACAGTGCTTACCCTGTCCCACGCTCACTGGCTAGATTCCCCCTGACTCCCATCATGCCCCAGAGCAGGGTGTTCCCTGCCTGACTGTGCTGTGGCATCACCACGGGCGAGGGCAGCATGGCCCATGCCAGGCAGAGCCCATCCTATGGCCGTGCCCGCCAGTGTATGTGCACCCGTTGTGCTGAGCTCTGGAGGGGACGTGTCTCTGGCTCTGTAGCCATCGCAAGGCCCAGGGCTGAGCTCTCGAAGAAGCCGAGAGGACAGGGGTGCCTATGAAATCCAGTGGGGCTAGGGTGCCCCAAACTTCCCAGGTTCAGGAGTGAGATGCTCCTGCCCTGGCGTGCTTGAGGGGCTGCTGAGCCAGCGGGGGGCACTGGCGTAGAACCCCATGGTCAGGGAGACTTGGGCCAGCTGGAATTTAAACCTGAGACCCTGGGTTGTGGGGCCCCATCCCACCCTGGGGGGCCCTGCTGATGGGTAGCCCTCCATGCAGGGCAGTCTGTGCTCAGAGGCCCCCACCTGCCAGGATCTGGGGCCGCGAGGCCAGTGCCACTTTGCTTCTGGGTTGAGCCAGGGAAGGGGTGTAGTGCAGTGAGGGGGGACCCAGCCCCAGACTCTCGGGCCCTGCAGGGGAGGCGCACAATGACCCCCACAGACTCCCTGCCGAACTGGCAGCCCGGGTCCAGGGCAGTTGGGTCCCTGATAGTGTCTCCCGATGGTGACATTCGGGGCGTTGGGCAGGTCTGTCTGCCTGGTGCATCCTGTGGGCTGGGCGGCTCCAGTTGCGCGTTACCTGGCTCTCTGGAATTGGGTGTGGCTGGCTGGGGAACAGGTTTCCCTAGTGGGCGGTGGAAGAGTGAGTGTCTGGGACATGCACAGCGCTGTGTGTTACTCACCTGCCCGCCAGCGCCACCTGGGAGCCAGGGCCATGCAGGGGGCTGCGTGCCAGCCACACAAGGATGTGTGGGGCCCTCCCGAGGCCCAGCCATGGGCAGCATATGAGGAGAAGCTCCCAGGGTGTTTGGCATGAGACTCTCCCCCCTCTGGGGAAAGTGACTATGTCGGGGCTGCTTGCCCTAGTTCTGCAGAGGCTGGTGGCTGGCACCAGCCCTTCACCTGGGCCAGGAGGCTTGGACAGCTGCACACTCCCGAGAGCCGTCTCTTGGGTACCCGCGGGTGTGCCTGCACCTGTCGGGTTTGGTACCCATAGCTGCCTGGGACACTCAGCCGTGTGGTGCCCACTGCTCCGCTTGTCAGGCTGGGGGTGAGCAGGAGTTCTGAGCGGACAGATCCCACGTGCAGCTCTCTCAGGAGCTATGGAGACAGCAGGGGTTGGAAGGAGGATTCCTGGCTTCTGTCCATGGCTCTGGGAGGGGAGTGGGGTCTAGTGGGAAAGAGAAAGGGGCTGGGAACCAGGACTCCTGGATTCTGTTCCCAGCTCTGGAAGGGGATGGGGTCTAGTGGTCAGAGTGGAGAGGGGGCTGGGAGCCAGGACTCCTGGGTTCTGTTCGGAGCTGTGGGAGGGAAGGGGGGGTCTAGTGGTTAGTGGGGAAAGGGCTGGGAGATGGGAATCCTAAGACTTCTCCATCTTGCTGCATGACCTTGGCTGAGTCCCTGCTTGTCTGTGCCTTGCTCTCCCTGCGGCCGCTGGAGCTGGTAACGCTGCCCTGGCTCCGGCAGGTCCCTGGGGGCGCTGTGCTCCCTGATGCACTGGCGCAGGGGTGGAGCCCCCTGGCCCAGTGCCGGGTTGTTGGGTTTCACTCTGCTGCCCACGAGGCGGCGGGAGCTTCCCTGCCTGCTTGCTGAAGGGTGAGAGTGCATGAGGCTGCAGCTGGGCAGGGTGGAGGGAGAGAGGACCGCCCTGGTGCTGCCCTCTGCACTGGCACCTCTGCCCCTCTATCTGGGCGCTGCCCCCCTGATGGCGCTAGCTGTGCCTCTCCCTGGCAGGGCTTCCCAGCCAGGGCCCAGATCAAGAGGGGGCGGCGTGAACAGACCCAGCCAGGGTTCCGCAGGGAGGCCCTGGGGCACTAGGGCCGCTGTGAGGGGTCCTGGGGGCAAGTGAGGATAACTTAGAATCATAGACCCATAGGGTTAGAAGGGACCGCAAGGGTCACCTAGTCTAACCCCCTGCCAAGATTCAGGATTAGTTGTGTCTAAATCACCCAAGACAGGTGGCTCCAGCCTCCTTTTGCAAACCTCCATCAAAGGACCTCCCTAGGCAGTTAGGAAGTTTTTCCTGAGATTTAATCTAAATCTGCTGGGCTGGAGTTTGAACCCACCTGCCCTCTGTGGCAAGGGAGAACAACTTATCTCCATCTTTCTTATGGCAGCCTTTTCAAGTATTTGAAAACCACTATCCTGTCCCCCCTTAATCTCCTCTTTTCCAGACTAAACACACCCAGTTCCTTCAGCCTTTGCTCATATGGCTTGCATTCCATCCCTCTGATCATCTTTGTCACTCACCTCTGGAGCCTTTCCAGTTTCTCCACACCCTTTCTATACATTGGTGACCAAAACTGGACAGTACTCCAGGTGAGGCCTAACCAGCGTCTAGTCGAGCAGTACTGTCACCTCCAGTGACTTGCAGGCTATGCTTCTGCTAATACAATCCAAAATTGCATTTGCTTTTTTGCAACAGCATCGCATTGTTGACTCGGGTTGAGGTTGGGATCAACCACAACTCCCAGATCCTTCTCAGCCGTGCTGCTGCCAAGCCAGTTACCCCCCCATTCTGTATTTGTTCCCCCTCCCCAAGTGTAGCACCTCACAATTGTCTTTGTTGAATTTCATTTTGTTGTCTATACCCCAGTTCTTCAATTTATCAAGATCCTTTTGGATTCTAGCTCTGCCAACACTTTGGAGGATAATCTCCCACCCCCAGCTTTGTGTCATCTGCAGATTTGATCAGTGTGCTCGCTATACCTACATCCAAATCATTAATAAACTTATTAAACAACATCAGACCCAGAAGAGATCCCTGCGGAACCCCACTGGAGACCGCCCTCCAATCCGACATCATTCCATTTATAGTTACTCTTTGTTTGTGGTGGTTTAACCAGTTGTGTATCACTCAATGGCAGTTCCGCTGAGCCCACATTTCTGCAGCTTACTTATGAGACTGTCATGTGGGACTGTGTCAAAAGCCTGGCTAAACTCCAGGTTATGATGTCCACTGCATTCCCCCCATCCACCAAACCAGTTACCCTGTCAAAGAAGGAAATCAAGCTGGTTTGACATGATTTGTCCTTAGTAAATCCATGGTGGCTGCTAGTGATCACCGCTTCAGCCTCCAGGTATTTGCAAATGGAATGTTTTATATATTGCTCTAGTAGATCCCAAGTATCAAGGTCAGGCTGAGTGGTCTATAGTTCTCCGGCTTCTCCTTTCCTCCCCCTTTTAAAGATGGGCACCATGTTGGCCCTTCTCCTGTCTTCCGGGACCTCTCCTGTCATCCATGAGTTTGTAAATATTCTCGCCAGTGGCTCTGAGATTTCATCAGCTAATTCCTTCAGCACCTTGGGGTGACTAGCAACCGGCCTTGTTGATTTGAGTTCATTCCGGTTGGGCAGAAGATCTCTGACATGTTCTCTACTTATCCCGTCCCCTTTATTGTCTGTGGTAACTTCGCTAGTCGTCCGGTCACATGTTATTTTTTGTGTGAGGACTGAAGCAAAGTAGGCCTTGAGCAGTTACTGGCTCGCCTTCTCCATTGAGCGGGGGCCCCACACCATCCCGGATTTTTCTTCTCCGTCGGACATATTTGTAGAACCCCTTCTTGTTGTCTCTAACATCCCTGCCAGCTGTAGCTCATTCCTTGCCTTGGCTTTCCTGATTTTGTCCCTACACGCTCGCGCTGTTCCCGTGTACGCTCCTTGGTGACGTGTCCCTCCTTCCATTTCCTGTAGGATTCTCAAGCCCTGACTGACTGGCCAGCGGCAATGGGCCTGGGGCTTGTCTCACCTGAAGGGCTGGCGCCCCATTTTCCTCCTGGCCACGGGGACCCCCGGGGCCCCTGGCCTACTTGGAAAGTTTATGCAAAAATGGTTAAGTACAGAGTTGGGGTTGGGGGGGATGCGCTTTTCCCATGATCTGAACCCCCTGAAACTTCTCTGGGTCACACACACATGCCAACAGTTGCTTCCTGTTGAGAGCCTGCAAAGTCCCATGGAAGCCGCTGGAGTCCTGCTGAAGCTAGGAGTCAAGTGCGTGCCAAGGGGCTTTCCCAGAGCGGGATCTTACAGGGGTTTGCAAGTGCATTTGGGGGTGGGGGCTGTGCCCTATAAGCGTGTTTGGGGCCACGTCTCCCCAGCGTACTGAGCTCCTGGAGAGCAGTGCTGCCCGTGGCTCGTTCCCTGGGTGCCTTGGCTGGGTTCTCTGAGGGGGCTGGGGTGACGTAGGTTCCTGACACTCCTGGGCTTGGCGCTCCCACCATCCCCTTCTCCTGCAGTGTCTCACAGCTGAGCAGCAGCCCCCCAGGGGGACATCTCCGTTCAGCTGCAGGCTGGCCTGGGGAGCTGGTAGGAAGGGGCTGGGGGCGCCCTCCATGCCTCTTCCTGTTTCCTCTTGTCCTGGGACCTTCATCCTAGAGCAGAGATGGGCGGGACCAGAGCCTGGAGAGCTGGGCTACTGGAGCAGCGGCGGTGACACACAAGGGGGGACAGGAGTGACCTACAGGGCGATGCTGCTCCGCCCCGGAAGCACCAGGTCAGGCTGCTTCAGCCCCACAGAGCCTCAACCCCCGTGTGCTACAACCCTGTGACGTCTCTGTATCAGTGTCTCCCAACCGTCCCTGCCTCCTCCAGCCTGATGGATGCATCACGGTGACGCTCAACGCCAGGCTGGGCCTAGGAGACGCTCAGCAAAACCACTGGCCATTCAGCCACACAGGTGTGCCCCAGCTTCCTGGGCTTTGCACGCAGGTGTCTGGGCTTTGCACACCTGTGTGTGTGTGTAGGGTATATGTACCTCTGCATGTGCTCAGTGTGTGTGTAGGGTGTACATACCTCTTTGTGTCTGTATGCACGGTGTGTGTGT
>NW_020664868.1:5197591-5198402 GCF_002925995.2 Terrapene triunguis | reverse complement strand
TGTAGGGTGTACATACCTCTTTGTGTCTGTATGCACGGTGTGTGTGTGTAGGGTGTATGTACCTGTGTGTGTAAGGTGTTGTAGCACAGCGGGTACTCACTGCCGGGGCACCTCCTGCTGGTCAGTCCGGGAATTAGCTCAGTCCAGCCTCGGAGCACCTCCTGCTGGCCGGTATCTCCCTACCGGTACCTGCTTCTGCGTCTACCTCCACCACTGTACTTCAGGCACTTCAGGCCCCGTGTCCCTCCCTGACCCCGGTGCCCTTTATCCTGGGGTGCTGTCCCACAGTAGCGCCCCCACACTCTGGGTCTCCCCTCCCAGGGGGACCCCCTATGCCCATCTTGCCTCAGTGGCTACTGCCGGTCGTCATCTAGCCCCCGTTCTCTGGGGCAAACTACAGTCTGAAATGGCCACTCCCTATTGCCAAGGGGGTTGGACTAGCTGCCTTTCTAGCCCCAGCTGTCTCCCTGCAGCCCCAGTACCTCCTTAGGCCTTCCTGCCAGGCCTGAGCTCCCCAGCTCAGCCTGACCCTTCCCCAGCACTGCTCTGCCGATGGTACCCTGTCTCTCCCAGGCAACAACGTCCTTCCCACTCCAGGGCTGGAGTGAGACTCACAGGGCTCCTTACTCACAGCCCTCTTATCAGGCCAGCTGTGCCCTGATTGAGCTGGTCACACCTGTGGCCAGCTCCCCAGCCAGCCTCCCTCAGCTGCTCTCACTCCTTTTATCCCAGGAGCGGGGTAACCGCCCCGCTACAGGTGTATGTACCTCTGTGTGTCTGTATGCAGTGTGTGTGTATGTAGGGTGTACAT
>NW_020664868.1:5192464-5197581 GCF_002925995.2 Terrapene triunguis | reverse complement strand
TGTGTCTGTATGCAGTGTGTGTGTATGTAGGGTGTACATTCCTCTGTGTCTGTATGCAGTGTGTGTGTATAGGGTGTACATACCTCTGTGTGTCTGTATGCGTTGCGTGCGTGTGTAGGGTGTACATGCCTCTGTGTGTCTGTATGCGCTGTGTGTGTGTATGTAGGGTGTATGTTCCTCTGCTCTGTGTGTCTGCATGCACTGTGTGTATCCGGTGTAGGTACCGCTGCATGTACCTATGGTGTGTGTGCACCTGCCTGTTGTGTCTGCATGTGCATTGTGCGTACCCACCAAGGCAGCACGTCAACACTGGGTAGCAGCCGAGCCCAGTGCTGCCCAGGTGGCAGCGCGGGGAGCAGTCCATGGCCTCGCCCGCGATGTTGGGAGGCCCTGCCTGCGGTGACCCTAACGCTGCTCTCCCAGGGGCATTCTTGGGGGTCACCCTGCTGGCGGATGCTGGGGCAGCGTCCCAGCAAGGCCATGAGCCGGCAGCACTCTGGAGCTGCAGTCAGTGGCCTGAGCTCCTGGTCAGAGAGCGCGGGAGTCATTTCTCCAGGGCAGAGCCCTCCCAGGACAGTGGGTGCGGGGACGGAGCTCAGCTCGGGCCACAGAGGCACTCCACTGCTGGCGTAACTCCGCGGGGGGGGCGGCCCCAGCTGGGAGCTCAGTCCAGAGGGGGAGGGGGCTGCATAGCCTGAGAGCAGAGCTGCACGGGTACCAGCATGGCAGAGCGCAGGGGGGCCTAACTCCAGAGCAGGAGGATGAGGGGACGATGGGGCGGAAGCTAGAAAGGCCCTGTCTGGGATGACCATAGAGGGCCAGGCTGTCCCTGGGCCTTTGTCAAATCTGCGTCTATACATCCCTGCTGATGGGGCCCCCAGCCTTCCCCCTTGGGGTGATTCCTGGCCGAATCCATCCCCCGCCAGGGAGTGGCAGAGCCCCCGGCCTGTCCCTACGGTGTTCGCCTTCCCCTCCCTCCACAGGGCTCACACCCTGCCAGGCTTTGTGGATTCTCACTAAGCCCAGGGCCAGGCCCCAGCCCTCCTGGCCAGCCTGGCGGTTCCTGGGCTGCAGATACTCCTGCGGGAGGGCTAGCTGGGTTGCTCTGGGCCCATCCCCTGGCCTGTTTCTCTGGCCTTGGTTAGCGTGGTCTGCAGTGGCGTTAGCGCGCTTGAGGCTCGGGCCGACGTGACGTGAGCGAGGCTCTGACTCCCAGCCCACCCGGGAAGCAGTTCCCTCTCCAGCCTGTGCTCCTGCCAGGAAGGTGACAGGCCCAGGCAGCCTTGTTTCTGGGCCCCGCCAGGTTCTGTCCTGAAAAGCAGACAGAGCGGCTCCGCACTCCTTCGATTCTTGCCTGGGGAATCCACTCTCCCTCCCCGCGAGCCCCGGTCCTGGATTCACCAGGGTGGGGCCAGGATCAGGGTCCTGTCTGTACTTGAAGGCTGCTCCCATGCTGGCTTATCTCCGCACTACACTACAGACCTTACAGCGGCCCAGGATGTGGGGGTGTTTTTTTCACACCCCTGACCGACAATAGTGCCAGTGTAGACACAGCCTCAGTCTTTGCTCCCTCCCTGGGTCTCCAGAGCCAGCCGTGGCCACACGGGGAAACGTCTGAGCTTGCACGTTGTAGCAGCATGCGGCCCAGAGCCTGGCCGTTGGCTTCAGGGCCTCACCTGTGCATAGCTCTGAGTGTCCCTGCAGTGTGGAGGCAGTTCTGCCGGGGTAGCGTGGGGGTTTGCAGCGCGTTAGTTACTCCCACACGGGTAGCAGGCCGATCTCCGTATCGCTGCACCTGCCTGAGGGGTGGTTGTGTATGACCGCGCACAGCTCCGGCGACAGGCGCTGAGTGCAGGGCAGAGCTTAAAGGGGGGCAAGTTTAACTCACCTGGCTTTAAACCCCCCTCGGGCTGTGCCCTCACCCCCCATAAAGCCGCGCGTTTCCAACCCACACTTGCTCTCCTGCTGGCTCCGTGAGGGCTTTCCAAGGCTGTGCAGCAATGCCCTGAGGATACCCAGGCAGGGGCTAGTGCTGGCCTCACTTGGCTACCTTGGGTTAACCCTCCCGAGCCTTGTCTCCCTGAGGGTTTTACAGTGAGAGCTGAGCCCGCCCCCACCCTTGTGGCGGGGAAGACACAAGCTGGTTGGCTCTGTGCCCCAGGCCAGAGGTGCCGACTTTCTCATTTCCCAGGGGGGACTCCACCCCAGGCCCTGCCCTCACTGCACCCCCTTCTCCCAAGGCCCTGCCCCGCCTCTTCCCACCCCTGCCATTTCCCACCCTCACTCCGCCCCCTCACTCCCATCGCCTCCAGCCCCCCACTGAACAGCTGATCACTGGTGGGTAGGAGGTGCTGGGAGGAAGGGGAGGAGCTGATCAGTGGGGCCGCGGGTGGAGTTGGCACCTCTGCCCCAGGCCCCTCCTTTCCCCTGGGAGCAGGGGTCTCATAGTGATCCCACCCTAACTCACTCTGCTCCTTCCCAGACCCCATGGCAAAGCCCCTCCCATTCCTTTCCTCCATGGCCTACTGGTTCCTCCCAGGGCCCGTGCGTTCCACCGCAGCCGTAGCTGGCCACGTCCTCCCCCTGTGGCCTCCCTGCTCTTCCTTCCCTGGCCCTCGGTGCCAGCCTAGCTAGGCCCCGCGATCGGCTGTAGCTCAGGGGTAGCTGCGGCTCGGGGTAGGGCTGGCGATGAAGGGCGTCCACAGCTGAGAATTGAATTCGATCCCCTGAGCCACCAGCCTGTCCCTCCCAGTCCTGCCCCCCCTGTGGGCTCCGCGCACTCCCTGGGGCCAGCTCCCCTGTTCCACTGGTAGGTTTAATCCCTGCCCCAATTGCGCCTCACTCTCTCGATGCCTTAGCCCTGCTCCCCCCGCTCCCGTGAGCTCTCCGTGGCTCAGGATGTGGTACCGGGGAGGGGGGAGTACTGTGCTCCATGCTCACAACGTGGCCCCCTAGCCAGCCTCCTCGCCCTGCTGCAGTCGGGGGCCTTGGGCCCCCGGAGCCGCCACCTCCCTGCCCTTTCCCCTGCAGTGATTGTCCCCAGGCACCTTCCTGGCCTGGCAGGGGTCTGTTGTGCCCGGGAGATGGTGTCTCCTGCGCTGTGGGCACCAGCAGTCTCCGCCCACCTGCCCTGCCTGGCTCCAGGAGGAGCTCACATGCAGCGTCCCAGCTGGCCTGAAATTTGGGTGGGGGCTGCAGGGGCATGATGGGGAAGGGGCAGAACAGCTCAGAGCATAGGGTCTGTGCGTGGGGTTGGGCCATGGCCCCAGCTCTGGGGCTGCAGACGGTGCGATCCGGCCTGGACCCCACAGTAACAGCTCCCGGAAAGCCCCAAATCCAGGCAGCACAGCCTAAGCCCTGGGAACTAGCTCGACCCCCTGCCCCACAGCTCTGAACCCCTCGCTGCGTGTCCCCCAGCTCATTTGCTGGTGCCGTCCCCTGCCCCCTTGACTTGCCCCAGGCGCGGCTTCTGCCTGTGGCTGGTAACTGGAGACAGTGCAGAGCCTTGGTTCAGTGCGTCTGAGGCTGCAGCTCAAAATCCTTCCAGCAAGGGGCCCAACGTGAACCAGCCCCCAGGAGCAGCCAGGCTCTGGGTCCCTGTGGCTGAGGAGGACAGGCCAGGTTCTGGCTGGGCCCAGATAGAGGCACAAGTCTCAGCTCTGGGTTGAGCCACCCCAGTCTTTCTGGACCCATGGCTGGATGTAAGAGTCCCGTGGGATTAGCGTACGTGTGTCCATGTCACCTGTCTGTACCTGTCCATGCGGTCGTCTACGCCCCCCTGCCTGTGCCTCCGGTGGCCCATGTGTGTGCCTTTGTCTCCGGGGGCCCACGTGTATCCTAATGCCACTTGTTCCTTGCTCTCAGGAGACGGTTCTGGGGGCTCTGCTCTGCCTCGTGGTGGTCTCGGGGTGCTGAGGCCAGCCCCTCCTGTGGAGCTGTGGCACTGCTGGTACTGGGGGGAGGGTGTGCTGTGCCAGGCCGGGCCGTGGTGGCCCTTAGCCCGGTGTGAGGACTGGTTCAGGCACAGCGAGCTGGGCTTTGGCCTGGCTCACCCTGTGTACACTGGAGCCTCTCACCACGATAACTTCCATTTTGGTGCCACACGCTGGCGCAGGCGTGACGTGTCCGGGGGGTGCCTCGCTCGGGGCAGAGGTGCCCACGGCAGGTAGCGCTGACGGTGATTGCTCTCGGGTAGGATGCCCGGTGCAGAGCCTCACAATGGATTAATTGTTTTGATTATTATTATTGAAAGCGATTTAAGCCAGTTACAGCATGTGGCCAGGAATGGGCTGCAGGGTCCCGAGGGATTCTGGGTAACAGGGTGGGGGACAAGTCCAGTCCCCAAGGGATTCTGGGTAACAGGGTGAGGGCTGGGTCCCCTAGGGGAATGGAATGGGCAGGTCCCTGGGGGGTTCTGGGTGATGAGAGAGGGGAGGGCAGGTCCCGGCGGGGCTGCTGGGGGGGCGGGGGCAGCAGCCACTCAGAGTGGAGCAGAAGTGCCAGGGGCTGGAGTATCACCGACCTGGTGGGGGTGGTGCCAGGTGGGCTGGGTGCTCGCTGTGTCCCTAGCCCCCGCGTCGGTGGCAGTGCTGGGTCCCGGTGCCCGGGCGTCCCCGGGCCTGTCCCATTTGGTGCTTGATGCCAGCTGTGGCAATCTGGCTCGCGAGGGCTGGGACTGGCGGCGCATGTGGCCTGGCCAGGTGTCTCTGCTGCTGCTTCCATTGCCCAAGAGCCCTGAGTCAGCCACTCCGCCTGCATTCCCAGGGCCGGGCAGGAGCCAGCCACGCCCCTGGCTCCCAGGGCTGCTTCAGAAGGCAGGGGAGCGATACTGAGCACCGGGTGCCTACTCAGCCCATTGGCACTTGGGCAGGGCAAGGGGGAGGCCCTGGCTGAGAAGGCGGCTCTGGGTCCCAATGGCAGTGCTTCTCGTCCCCAGATCCCTGCGACACTGCAGCTGGTGGCCAGTGGCCTCGGAGCCCCCTGCACCATGGCCAGTGAGAAGATGCATGGTGCCCCGGACCTGCTGGACCTCAGCTTCCAGTGTAAGGGTAAAGAGATGGGGGGCGGAGGCGGGGGATGCCCTGTGCTTTGTGCGCAGTGGTCTTGGGGGGGGGGGG
>NW_020664868.1:5191901-5192364 GCF_002925995.2 Terrapene triunguis | reverse complement strand
GGGGGGGGGGTGGCCAGGAGCGGGCGCTGGTGGGTGTGTGGTGACTGGGGGCTTGGGGGCAGTGCCTGGGGGTTGGAGGGTGCATGGTGGCTTTCATAGATTTGGGGTGCCAGGGAGTTGGGGTTCTGAGGGGAGCGGAGGGTGCATGGTGGCATGTGGGGTGGCCAGGAGGGTGGGGGATGTGGGGTGGTTGGAGATTTGGTGGTGGTGTGTGGTAGCTGGCAGGGTTGTGAGGTGGCCAAGGGCTCGGGGTGGGGGTTGGGGATGCGGTAGGTTGGGGTTCTGGGGGGTGCAGAGTGTGTGTGTGTGTGGTGGCCAGGGGTTCGGGGTGCAGTAGGTTGGGGTTTTGGGGGGTGCAGAGGGTGTGTGGTGGTTGGCAGGTGTGTGAGGTGGCAGGGGAGTGGGGGTTCAGGGTGCAGTAGGTTGGGGTTCTGGGGGTGCAGAGGTGTGTGTGGTGCCCAGG
>NW_020664868.1:5178193-5191891 GCF_002925995.2 Terrapene triunguis | reverse complement strand
GGGGTTCTGGGGGTTGCGGTAGCTAGTGGATTTTCAGCTAGTTGGTCACAGCCTCCCAGAGCTCTTGGGCTGCGGTTGCTGATCCGGCAGCCCAGGCGTCCCACCAACAGGCCCGAGCTCTCTGCTACCCACCGACTCCTTGGGAGAGGCCTGGAGACGAGCTGGGGATGGGATGAACCTGGGACCCCGTCGCTCACTGAGTCTATGGGCCTCTCTTGAACTCGCCAGCCAGCCCGAATACACTCAGAGTGGGACAAGGGCCCCGCAGGGCCGTGGCTGCATAGCCAGGCCCAGCCGGGTGCAGAACCTGCCCTGGCACGGGGCCTCACGGTGCCGTCTCCCCCAGCCCTAGCTATGAAGCACATTGACCTGAAGCAGGTGGAACTGGACACGGCCGTAGCCAAGGTGGATGAGCTGTCCAGACAGCTGGAAACTCTGTGGACGGACAGCCCGGGGCAGGCTGCTGGGCAGCCCAAGGTACGGCAGGGAAGGGAGACGGCTTGTCACGGGGAGCACTGCCCCACCACTGAGTTGCAGCCATCTCTGGGGTGGGATGTTTCAGGGAGGAGGATGGGATTTGACCAGGACCCCAGGGCTAACACCCTGGCAAAGGGGAGTGTTGTGAACGGGCTCGTGTAGGAATCAAGTGGGCAGGAGTTCAGGTCTCTCATCCCCAAGATGGCACAGTGCCCCCTAGTGCTATGCTGGGCCAGTGGGGTCAGCACTCACCCCGAAGGGACAGAGCCCCCAGTGAGTCCTTGCCCTGCTCCCTACAGCACAGCGCCCCCTAGTGCTATGCCCCCCGGTGCAGTGGTGCCATAATAAGAGTCTCATTTTCCCTGGATGGGGCAGGGGCCTTCTCTGCCCCACCAGGGCCATGTGCTGCAGCAGCCAGGCCCGTGCTGAGCCCATCTGCTCTCCCTGCCGCTCTCAGGTGGACAGATACGGCGCCAGCCCCTCGCACGCCCCAGAGCCGCTTCGCTTGGCCACGTCCCCACAGCTTCAGTACGCCAGGAAGAACTTGTCCCTGGAGAGCACCGACAGCTACATCTCCTACCACGCTGAGACCTTCTCACCCACCGCCGTCTGCAGCCCACCTGCCAAGGCCCACCCCGCCTCGCCCCAGTCCCCCTTCTACCTGCAGGGCGAGCCCCTGGAGCGGGCCCAGTCGCCCCGGCCCAAGGTGCTGCCCGTCTCTTACGACTCGCTGCCCCTGCCCAGCCCCAAGGGACGCGCGCCCTCCCCGCGTTCCCTGTGGCAGGCTGGTGCCGCGGATCGCCTGGCCTTCTCCAGGCCGGTGGGCCGCGCAGGCTCCCCCAGGCTGGTGCCCACCCCCTCTGAGGCCTCGGCGCCACAGATGTTCTTCCCGGACCGTGCGCTGTCTCCCCGGCCACCCCACCCGCCGCCCTACGAGAGCCACAGCCTGTTCCCCACTGGGCCCAGCTCCTTCGCCCCCTTCCGGGCCCAAGGTAAGCCAGCCCCAGCCTGACGCACAGGCCCCCTCCCCATGTGGCTTTGGGGGGGAAGGGGAGGGCCTAGCAGAGTGCACCGCTGGGCCTGTTCCTCTAGGGGGCACTAGAGGGGTGCTTGAAGTGTGTGGGGGAGGTGGGGGGGGGGGCATGGGTGTAGGGTGACCAGACAGCAAGTGTAAAAAATTGGGACGGGGGTGAGGGGTAATAGGAGCCCATATAAAAAAAAATCTCCAAATATCGGGACTGTCCGTATAAAATCGGGACATCTGGTCACCCAATGTGGGTGCCTGAACTGTGGCCCTGCCCCTTCCCCTAAGGCCCCGCCCTCACACCGCCCATTCCCCCAAGGCCCCGCCCTTGCACCAACCCTTGTCCCTGAGGCCCTGCTCCCTTGCTGTCCCCGCCCCCGAAGCCCTGCTCCCGCACCACCTCTTCCCCCCAAGACCCTGCCCCCTGCTTGCTTCTCCCCGCCCCACTGCTCACCCTTACAGCCAGTAAAAAGGGGGGTGGGGCATGGACCCCTGGCTCAGAGCAGGGAGGAGCTGGGGCTAAGACAGGCAGTTACCTCCCCGGGGGACGTGGAGGTCTCTGGGTCACACTGGTGAGGTCTCCCCTGCCCATCCCCCATCCTGGGGCTGGAATGGCCCCTGCTGGGGGCAGAGCAGGGCTGAGGACCCAGGGGCTGGCGCCGGTGAGACCATCCAGAGTCTCTCTCCCCAGATGACCTGGTGATCCGGCGAAGGCCCCAGAGGAGCTGGAACGAGTCGGACCTGGACGTGGCGTACGAGAAGAAATCGTCCCACTCGGCCGGCTACGAGAGTGAGCGCCCGGGGTCCATGGGGAGGGCCTGGGGGGATGGACAGACTTCTCTCTCGCAGCGCCGGGGGTCCCTGGCAGGCCGCGTGGCCGCGGGGGAGCTGGCAGCGCCGGGGGTCCCTCCTAGCATTGTCCCATGATGGGTGCCAGCTCCATTTCCACACAGAGCCCCCCCAAGACCCCCATCCTAGTAGGACAGGAAAGTAGGGTGTGGCTTGGTCCCTGAGACAACATGGGAGCCTCCCACCTCACCAGCTGCCTTCCCGCAGGAGGAGACGTGCACGCAGGGCTCAGGCAGGCGCCCGCGGGGCTGCAGCTGGCTCCTTGGAGGGAATCGAGCCTGGATGGGGCCGCAGGGCAAGGCAAGGTAAGTGCTGGCTGGGGCTACCAGCCGGCGGGGCTGGCCCATAGCGTGGTACCACATGGGGAGGACGGAGTCACAGCACCAGTCCCTGTGTGCTCTGCGGGGTGAAGAGAATTCATCTGCATCAGGCCAAGCCGACCCTGCCAGAGGCCAGTTACTGGGCTGGCTGGGCCCATGGGTCTGGGATGGGACTAGCTGGGCCTGATCTAGGGTGACAGGGGGAGGGGCTTGGGGCCAGCTGGGCCCGTGAGTTCGCCCCTGCGCTGGGAACCCAGCACTGGGCAGACGCTGCAATCTGGCGGCAGCCCTGCATGGGCCCTGCCCTGCTGCTGGTGGGACCCTAGAGCCAGGGCTCTGCTGACTAGGTGTGGAAGCTGCAATGACTTGTGGCTGGGTGTCCCCCTGTCCTGCTGGGTGGGGGCCGGGGGGTGTTCCCAGCACTGCGTCCGATCCTGGCCGGCTCACAGCGCCCTCTCTCCCCTCCAGGACGAGCGCCCCCAGCCTTACGCCATCCACAGCGCCACGCTGCCACGCAACTACAAAGTGTCCCTGCTGCCCGGCGAGCGCAGACCAGACAGCTCCTTCCGCAGGCTGCTGCCCGCCAGCCAGACGGGCACCCTGCCCCGCAACTGGCAGTTCTCCCAGCAGCCCGTCTCGCGCATCGCCATGCCGCCCCCCAGCCCGCAGGGCATGCGGGCGAAGCGCCACAAGCCCCTGCCCCTCTCCATGATCTTCAAGCTGCAAAACGCCTTCTGGGCGTCCGGAGCCTCCAGTGCCAAGGGCCAGCTCCAGGGGGCCCCAGGCTCCCCCATCTTCCTCCGCTCCCCACAGAAGCAGCCCCAGCTCCAGCAGCCATCTCCTCCGGCCCAGGCTCCGCTGCGACCGGCCCTGTCGGGGGCTGAAGGTGAGAGACCCGGGGCAGATGCTGCAGGGCCTGATGGTCTCCTGGTCCCCCCAGGGTGGGGGTGAGGTCAGACCCCTAGCACCATGGGGCAGCGTGTGGGGGAAAATGGGGAATTGCTCTGCACTCAGCAATGGGGTGCGCTGAGGGGGGGCTGGATATGTGCAAGAGCCGGGGGGCTGGTAGGGAGAAGGGTGGAACTGAGCAGGTTTTGGGGATCCTCCTTGGGTCTGGGGGTGCTGTCTGGGGAAGGGGTGCTACACTGGGGGAACCAGGGCATCTGGGGAAGGGGGTGCTGCCTTGGCTCCCCTGGGTCTAGAGGTGTTGTCCTGGGTCATGGGGTGCTGACTGGGGTCTGGGCCTGGGGGTGCTGGGCTGGGGAGGGGAGGCTGCCCTGTTTGCCCTTGTGGATCTGGGGAAGGAAGTGCTGCCTTGACTCCCCTGGGTCTAGGGGTGCTGTCATGGGTCTGAGGGGGCTGCCCTGGGTTAGGGGGTGCTGTGCTGGGTCTGAGTCTGGGGGTGCTGTCCCACGTCTGGGGGTACTGACTGGGGTCTGGATCTCAGAGTGCTGCCCTGGATTAGGGGATGCTGTCCCACATCTGGAGGTGCTGACTGGGGTCTGGGTCTCAGGGTGCTGCCCCGGGTTAGGGGGGTGCTGTGCTGGGTCTGGGGGTGCTATCCCACATCTGGGGGTGCTGACTGGGGTCTGGGTCTCAGGGTGCTGCCCCGGGTTAGGGGGTGCTGTGCTGGGTCTGGGGTGCTGACTGGGGTCTGGGTCTCAGGGTGCTGCCCTGGATTAGGGAGTGCTGTGCTGGGTCTGAGTCTGGGGGTGCTGCCCCACGTCTGGGGGTGCTGACTGGGGTTGGGGGCTTGGGAGGGCTGACCTGGTGTGTCTCTTGGCAGCAACGGGAAGGGCCTCAGCCCTTGAAGCACCAGTGGAGCCCGTGCGAGGGGCCCCGGCGGGGGGCGACATGGAGCCCGAGCTGGAGAGCATCCTGCGGGGCAGCGAGGTGGCAGAGGCGGAGGAGGTGGCTCGCCCCTTGAGCCCCACCCGCCTGCAGCCTGTCCTGCCCCCCGAGGCTCAGAAGGTGCCCGAGTTCGAGGAGGTGGCCCGGGTGCTGGCGGAGATTCCCCGGCCCCTGAAGCGCCGCGGCTCCATGGAGCAGAGCCCCGGCCCTGCGCTGCCGCCCACCCACAAGAAGCAATACCAGCAGCTCATCAGCCGCCTCTTCCACCACCGGGGCCGCAAGGAGGACGCCGTGTCGCCGGGAGACGACCTGCCGCTCATCACTGAGACAGCTGAGCTGAAGGCAGCAACCCCGGGCAGCCCTGCCCCGGTGCCCGCACCCCAGAGCTCGCCAGCACCCGCAGCGTCGCCCCTGCTGGCTGTTACGGAGAGCCCCGGCACCCCGACGCCCAGCCCCGGCACCCCGGCGCCCAGCCCTGTAAGTGCAGCCATGGAGCTGTCAGCCCGCCCCCCCCCCCCCCCCTCGCCCTGCAACTCCCAGAACTGGGCTCCCCACAGCTCCGGCCCCTCCCGCCCACACCGTGACCTTGCCCCTTGCGTGCCTGCAGGAGAAGCGCTCGGTGCTGCGCAAGCTCTCGTCCCCGAGGCGGCGGCTGGGGAAACGGGTGCAGCTCAACCCCCTGGTGCTGCTGCTGGACGCGGCCCTGACGGGCGAGCTGGACGTGGTGCAGCAGGCGGTGAACGAGGTGAGGCTGCTGCCCCGCCCCTCCCCTCTGGGAGGGACACCGGAGCTGCCAACTCCCCTGCAGCCACATGGCCTGCCAGGGACCACCGGAATCCACCCCAGAATCCCCGGGCGGCTCCCAGCCTGCTGAGCGCGGGCTGGGCAGGAGGCAATGGCTGGGGGCCGGTGCACCCCCAGGCTGCGCCGCTCCCCTTTGTCCGGCTGGCGCCTGGCCAGCTACACACGGACTCCAGTCCCTGCGACTGGTGAGCGAAAGCGGCTCCCCCGTCAGCCCGTGATCCCCGCAGGAATCAGCCAAGGGGCCCCCGAGAGAGGGGCTGTCATGGGCAGGCCCAGCACATCCTGTACGCCCTGGGCGGCTGCTTTGGCCCCTTTGTCAGCAGCGGACGGGGAGATGGCGAGTGTCCTGCCCTGCTCCGGTGGATCGGGATGGACACAGCCCCTGGGACGGGCCCAGTGTGCGGGGGGAGCAGGGGGCACAGCCCTGGGGCGGGGGGTTGGCAGCGTTTTCGGAGTTCACCCGCTCTGGCCCGCAGCTCAACGACCCGAGCCAGCCCAACGACGAGGGCATCACGGCTCTGCACAACGCGATCTGCGGGGCCAACCACAACATCGTCGACTTCCTCATCGCCGTGGGCGCCAACGTTAACTCCATGGACAGCCACGGATGGTGAGCGCCCGCCCACGCAGCTGCTGGCACCCACCCTGCACTCTTGTGCTTGCCAGCACCCACCGTGCAGTCTTGTGCCCACTGGTGCCTGCCAGCGCTGCCCTGGCACCCTGCGACCCCGCGCCTGCCATGCAGCCTGGCACCCTGCGTCCCCACGCCTGCCATGCAGCCTGGCACCCTGCGTCCCCGCATCTGCCACCGAGCCTGGCACCCTGTGTCCCAGCGCCTGGCCCTGCGCCTGCCATGCAGCCTGGCACCCTGCATCCCCGCGCCTGCCACCCAGCCTGGCACCCTGCGTCCCAGCGCCTGGCCCCGGGCCTGCCATGCAGCCTGGCATCCTGCGTCCCAGCGCCTGGCCCTGCACCTGCCAGCGCTGCCCTTTCACCCTGCATCCCAATGCCATGTCCTGCGCCTGGCATCCTGGTCCCAGTGCCTAGCCCTGCGCATGCCAGCCCTGCCCTGGCACCCTGGTCTCAGTGCCTAACCCTGTGCCTGCCATGCAGCCTGGCACCCTGCATCCCAGTGCCTGGCCCTGCGCCTGCCATGCAGCCCTGTGGCCCCCTGTCATGCAGCCCTGTGCCTGCCAGCGTTGCCCCAGCATCCCAGTGCCCTCCCCCTATGTGCAGCTCCCTCCCTGCCCTCCTGAGCTCCTGCTGCACAGCCCTGGCACCTCAGAACACTGCTCTAGCCCCCATGCCCCCCCATCACCCAGTGCCTGCTGCCCAGCCCTGCACCCTGCCCCTCCCTCGCAGCATGCCAGGCCTAGCCTTGTGCCCTCGGCACCTCAGACCGTGCTCCCCACGGGCCCGGGCAAGGTTGAGGTGGGCGGGCGGGTACTGTGTGCGTGGCTGGGGAGGCAGAGCTTGCCTGGGCTGCTGATCCATCTCTGTCCCCAGTGCTGCCTGCCCCAGGTCTCCGTGGTGCCCGCTGGCGCAGGCAGACGCTGACAGTCCCAGCAGAGCCCCCCACTGCCCTGGGTGCCTGTCAGCTTGTCCCTCCTGTCCCCAGGACTCCCCTGCACTGTGCCGCCTCCTGCAACGACACGGCCATCTGCATGGCCCTCATCCGGCACGGAGCCGCCATCTTCATCACCACCTTCAGCGACGGCAGCATGGCCCTGGAGAAGTGCGACCCCTACCGCGAGGGCTACAGCGAGTGCTTCAACTACCTGGCCGGTGAGGGGGGCCACCGTGGGGAGGAGCGGGGAGCTGGGGAGGTCAACTTCATAGGGGTGGGGTCGGGGCAGATGTTGGGGGGCAGGGCTTGACTCCCTCTGGGGGGAAGGGGCAGGACACTTCTATGGGGAGCCTGGTGGCTGGTAGGAGGGGTGGGGCCAGGAGGGTGGGTTATTCCACAGAGGGACTTGGGGCTCCTCAGGGGGTGCTGTCTATTGCCTCCCAAGCCCGTGGCAGCTGGTTCGCTCGTGCACCTCCCCCCATCCCCGTGGTGGTGTCTGGCTCACGCTTCCCCGGCCGGGCTGTTGTTGCAGATGTGGAGCAGAACATGGGGCTGCTGAACAACGGGGTGGTGTACGCGCTGTGGGACTACAGCGCCGAGTTCAGCGACGAGCTGTCGTTCCGCGAGGGGGAGCCGGTCACTGTGCTGCGGCGCGACAGCCAGGAGGAGCTGGACTGGTGGTGGGCCTCGCTCTATGGCCAGGAGGGCTACGTGCCCAAGAACTACTTTGGGGTGAGCCCTGCCCTGAGCTCACCAGGATGGGGAGGGGCCGGGCACCGAACCAGGGCTGGAGGAGGAACCACCTGGGAGCAGACCTGACCTAGGCTGTGTCTTCACTGCAAAGCCTATAGCCCAGCGGTCCCCAAACTTTTGAGGGTCACACCCCCCTTACCCCTGTCCGTGCCTCCAATCTCCCAGAGCTGGGGCTGCGGCTTGGGGAGGGGGGACGCGGCCCCAGTTAAGCGGGCTGGGGGTGGGTCTGGGGCCTGGAGTGGGGCTGAGGCTGGGGGCGGGAGTGGAGCTGCAGCCAGGCTACGGTGGGGGCCGGCAGCTGGGCCTGCAGCCAGGTGCGGCTCCACTCCCAGCCTTGCCCCTGGCAGGGAATGGAGCAGCAGCCGAGGCAGGGGCTGCCGTGGGGCAGGGAGCAGAGGGCCAGGGGTGGGGCCAGGAGCCGGGGACGTGGCTGGAGACAGGGCCGGATCAGAGCTGGGAGTGGAGCGGGGTTGGGTAGCACTCCCTCCCGCTTCATGGGGGCTGGCCCAGACCCTGCTGCATCCCCTGGATGTTCATTCATGCCCCCCCGGGGGAGGCGTCCCACACGTTGGGGACCTGTGCTGTGGCAGCAGAGCCCCTAGTGCAGACGCAGCGTCTGCTGACAATAGGAGTTCTGCTGCCTTAGGAACACCATCTCCCCGAACCCCAGAACCTGAAGCTGCCCGAGCCTCCGGCAACAATGCTGTCTACACACGGGGCATTGCCAGCATAGCTGGGTCACTGGCTGGTGTGGTTTTTTATGCCCCAGATGGACCTAGCTGTGCTGATGTGCGTTTGGCCTGAGACTCGGGGATTTCAGTTCACCTGAAGCTTTGGTATTTTCTAATTTGCTTTGGTTCAGATTCAGAAAATAAGTTTACCAGAGATCCCTGAAAAATTGGTTCCAGAAAGACCAGAATGTGGTGTTCCTGAAACAGAGTTGTGAAACTGACAAGAATTCTGAGCTATTCAGTAAATAGCAGCCATGAAACGGAGAAGAATGGCAGTTTCACTTTGCAGTTCCACAGCTGGGAGCCAGCCAGTCCCTGGAGCCCCGGTTCCAGCCAGGATCTGGGGGACGGGCAGGCTCGCTGGTGGAGCTGTGGACCCTTGAACACTGGCAGGCTTCTGGGGGGAGGGATAGCTCAGTGGTTTGAGCATTGGCCTGCTAAACCCAGGGTTGTGAGTTCAATCCTTGAGGGGGCCATTTAGGGGTCTGGGGCAAAAATCTGTCTGGGGATTGGTCCTGCTTTGAGCAAGGGGTTGGACTAGATGACCTCCTGAGGTCCTTTCTAACCCTAATATTCTATGATTCTATGACCACGACTGACCAATAGCCACTGCTGTGCGGAAGCTCGTGACGCTGTGGTCCCTGGGAGGGCACTGCTGTGGAGAAGCTCACACTGTTTCTCTCTCTCTCTCCTCCCTTAGCTGTTCCCCAGGGTGAGGCCTCAGCGGAAGAAGGTCTAATGCGCCAGCACACGGCCCATCTGCTGCTGCTACAGACCGGGGAATGCAGCGGGCACCTGATGAACTTAGGGGCTGGGGAGAACATGGGGCTCTGCTGCTGGGATCCTCCCCTGCTGGGAAGTGCTCCCCTCTCCCAAGGACTTGGTCAATTGGCCCCTGGGGGCTGTGTGGATGGGGGGCAGGGAGCCAGGTGGGCCGGGCGGAGTCCTGCTGGCAGAGAGGTGGGATGAGGGGGGGGGGGCGGCATGGCCTTGGGGTGCACTGCGGGGGGGGGGGGGGTGGGGGGGGGCGGGGTCTCACCCTGGATTCAGTCAGGCCCCATCCTTGGCTCATCTGCATCAGAGACTGGTATACGTGACTGCAGGGGATGGGGAACAAATTCAAGTTGGTCTCTAACCAAACCAAACAGCCTGTGCCTTGGGAAAACCCGAGGGTGGGTGAGTGCGGCGGGGGCAGCCTCCTGGGCCAGACCAGGTGCCACCCTGCTCCTGTCCCGGTGCCGTGGCTGGGGGAAGGTGCGGGGAGCAGTCATTTCCTGGCCCAGTCTCCGAGCAGCTGTGGGAATCACTGGGCCCAGGCGCATCTGCTTGCCAGCCCTTGCCAGTCACACCTAATGGGCATACAGGGGGAGAATCCTTCGAGATATGGACGTGCAGCCCACGGAGACTTTGGGTCCCAGCATGCATTGGGGCCAGTCGGCTCGGTGACCCCCAGCGGTGAGGTTCTGGGGGCTTCACCCTCGCTGGAGCCTGGGCACTTCCACAGAGACCCAGGCCAATAAGACGCAGGGCCCAGCTTCCTCCACAGTCTGGCAGCACTCCTGGTACCCGTACAATGGGCCCTATGGTGCTGCTGTCCTCCTTACCCATGGGGCTTGGCGCCCAGCCCCCATTCAGCCAGGGAGTGGGGAACGAGGCTGAGCTGAGCCCCACTCTGTGCTCTTCACTCCCCAAAGACGTCCCTCTGCCCCTCCCCGCTAGCTGCCGGCCTCAGCTCAGCTCCCCACACGGGCCCTGGTTCTCCGCCACTCATCTCCGGCTGTTCGCTGTGTCGGCGTGATGCTGAAGGGCGGAAAAGCTTTCCCATCAATGGGGCAGCTTGGAGGTGTGGGGCCGAGCCAGGGAACCCCGGTGGGCTGGGGATGCAGCTGTGCTGTCCTGCAGCCCTTCGCATGAAGCCTGCTGCCGGGGCCTGTGCCCCTGTGCGGCTGGCTGCTATGCACACGGGAGAGGCTCTTACTCCAGTGGTAGAACCTGTATTTCTCTCAGATTCCAAGGCCAGACGTGCCTGTTAGATCATCTAGTCTGACCTGCTCTATCACAGGCCAGGGAACTGCCCCAGGGTTACCCCTGTAGGGACCCAAGCGCTTGTGCTTGGCTGAAGCATCTTCCCAAAAGGCAGCCAGGTTGGACTGGAAGAGATCAGGAGGTGGAGAATCCCCCACTGCCCTGGAGAGTTTGTTCCACTGGTAAATATTTGTGCCTAATTTCTAACTGGAATGTGTCAGGCTCCAACTTGCAGCCGTTGGTTCTTGTTCTGCTTTTCTCCATTAGATTAAAGTGCCCTTTAGTACCCAGTTTGGCTGTCATAAAGTTGCTTAGATACTGTGATCGAGTCACTTCTCAGTCTTCTCTGGGATTAGCTAAACAGACTGTGCTCAGCGCTGAGAACTTTAAAGCACCCTCATAGAGGCTCAAACTAAATGTACTTTTTTTTTTTTCCATTTGGGGTATACATCAGAAGCAGGAAGCCAGGCAAGCTATCAATGGGGCCACTGGATGATCAAGGTGCTAAAGGAGCACTCAAGGAAGGCAAGGTTGTTGTGGAGAAGCTACATGACTTCTTTGAATTGGTCTTCACTGCAGAGGTTGTGAGGGAGATTCCCAAACCTGAGTCATTCTTTTTAGGTGACAGATCTGAGGCACTGTCCCAGATTGACCTGTCAATAGAGGAGGGTTGGGATCAAATTGGTAAACTAAACAGTAATAAGTCACCAGGGCCAGATGGTATCACCCAGGAATTCTGAAGGAACTCAAATGTCAAATTGCAGAATTACTATCTGCGGTATGTAACCTATCATTTAGATCAGCCTCTGTACCAGATGACAGGAAAGGAGCTAATGTAACACTGAGTTTTTTAAAAGGCTCCAGAGATGATCCTAGCAATCCCAGGCCGGTGAGCCTAACGTGAGTACTAAGCAAATTCATTGAAACTAGTAAAGAACAGAATTATCAGGCACATAGATAAACACGATTTGTTGGGGAAGAGTTAACACGGCTTTTGTAAAGGGAAATCATGCCTCACCAATCTATTAGAATTCTTTGAGGGAGTCAACAAACGTAGATAAAGGTGATCCACTGGATATAGTTTACTTGGACTTTCAGAAAGCCTTTGACAAGGGTCCCTCACCAAAGGCCCAAATAAGCAGTCATGGGATAAGAGGGAAGGTCCTCTTATGGATCAGTAGCTGGTTAAAATACAGGAAACAAAGGATAGGGATAAATAGTCAGTTTTCATAGTGAAGAGAAGTAAATAGCGGGGTCATCCCGGTATCTGTACTGGGACCAGTGCTGTTCAATATATTCATAAATGATCTGAAAAAAGGCATGAACAGTGAGGTAGCAAAGTTGGCAGATGTTACAAAATTACTCAGGATCTTTAAGTCCAAAGCTGACTGTGAAGAATTACAAAGGGATCTCACAAAACTGGGTGACTGGGCAAAAAAATGGAAGATGAAACTCAATGTTGATAAATGCAAAGTAATGCACATTGGAAAACACAATCCCAACTATACATAAAAAATGATGGGGTTTAAATTAGCTGTTACCACTCAAGAAAGAGTTCTTGGAATCATAGTGGATAGTTCTCTGAAAACATCCACTCAATGTGCAACGGGAGTCAAAAAAGCAAACAATGTTGGGAATCCTTAGGAAAGAGATAGATAAGAAGACTGTAAATATCATATTGCCTCTATATAAATCCATGGTACGCCCACACCTTGAATACTGCGTGCAGTTCTGGTTGCCACATCTCAAGATATATTAGAATTGGAGAAGGTACAAAGAAGGGCGACCAAAATGATTAAGGGTATAGAACAGCTTCCATAAGAGGAGAGATTAAAAAGACTGAGACTGTTCGGATTGGAAAAGAAACAGCTAAGGGGGAATATGATAGAAGTCTATAAAATCAAGAAGGGTGTGTAGAAAATGAATACGGAATTATTTGTCCCTTCACATAAGACAAGAACCTGGGGTCACCCGGTGAAACTAATAAGCAGCAGGTTTAAAACAAAATACTTCTTCACACAAGGCAGAGTCAACCTGTGGAACTCATTGCCAGGAGATGGTGTGAAGGCCAAAAGTATAACTGGGTTCAAAAAAGCATGAGAGAAGTTCCTGGAGGACAGGACCATCGATGGCTGTTAGCCAAGATCATCAGGGATGCAACCCCATACTCTAGATATCCCTAGTCTCTGACGGCCAGAAGCTGGAAATGGATGACAGGGAGGGATCACTCCATAATTGCCCTGTTCTGTATGAAGCATCTGGCACCAGCCATGGTCAGAGACAGGATGTTGGGCTAGCAGGACCATGGGTCTGACCCAGTCTGGCCGTTCTTACATTCTTGGCACCAGCATCACCATGGGAGCTCACGTTGAGTTGCTTGCCCACTGTGACCCCTCAATCCCCTTCAGAGTCCCTGCTTGCCAGGACACAGCCCCCTGTGCGGTAGGGGAAGCTGGCGTCCCTTGTTCCCACATGTAGAACTGCACTTGGCTGGGTTAGATGTGTTCGAATGGGCCCAGCTCACGCTGGCTGACAGCCCTGTGCTCACTATTCACCGCTCCACCAAGTTGTGCCGTACGCTGTCTCCGCAGCGATGGTGTGTTCAGTTCCGGCTCATTGCTGACAATGTCCAGCAGTGTCAGGGTTAGCACTGCTCCCTGCAGAACCCGCTTGAAACCCCCTCATTTATTGCACTGCCCCTCCCTCGTCTGCTCCGACTCCCACTTCTGCTGTCCGCACTCCCTGCTGCTCCAGCCCTCTCGGGCCTCCTCCCTTTCTTGTGGCTCCCTTGGCCGCCCAGAGGCTCCATCTCCCTGCCACGTTGATGCCAATGGGAGCAGTGTGAGGCCAGGGCCAGACAAGCACCTCTAGGGATCCCACCACCCTGGAGCCAGGCCCTGCCCTAGGGAGCCGCTGTGGGCATGAGGCTCTGAGGGGGTGCCTGGGCAGGACCTACGGGGGTTCTCCATTCACCTGTGACCCACCCCCTCTGCTCCAAGCATCTGGGGCCATTCTCCCTGGGGCTGTTGGTCCCCATGTAGCCCCCCTCCGGCAGGGCCTCAGGGCAGTGAGAAGCGTTTTCCCAGTCACAGCGTGGGGTGGGGAGACCTGTTTAGTTGCCCTCAGGGGCATGCACAAGGAGGGGGAAAGCAGGGGCACGCCCCCCCCCCATAATCATCGGGGCACAGAATTTCTCTGGCCTGGGGCTGTGGAGGGAGGGAAGATCGAGCTCCTGTCGGGGAGGGGGGAAAGCGAGCTCCTCCCGGGGCCTGGTGGAGGAGGGCAGCGAGCTCCTCC
>NW_020664868.1:5140833-5143193 GCF_002925995.2 Terrapene triunguis | reverse complement strand
GGACTGGGATAGCCGGGAGCTCCCCCCACAGCCAGCACCTCTGCCTCACTCCCCACAGCGCCCCCTGCTGGGAGAGGCCAGGGCTGGCATTGCTGGGAGCTCCCCATACAGCCACCGCCCTACTCCACCCCCCACAGCACCCTCTGCTGGGAGAAGCTGGGACTGGAGTAGCTAGGTGCTCCCCCCACAGCTAGTACCACTACCCTGCCCCCCCAGCACCCCCTGCTGGGAAAGGTAGGGCTGGAGCAGCCCCCCAGAGCCAGCGCTCCTGTTGCCAGATGCCCTTCCCTTGTTGGCAGCCCCTCTGCCGCACTGGGGCGCTGGCACAGCACAGCCGGTACCTTTGCCTCGCCAAGCCCCAGCTCAATCCCCTCCAGGGACTTGCGGACGAGGTCGTACTTCTCCTCCAGGAGCTGCAGGGCCTGGCCCCCCGGCGGCTCCTCCTGCCCATGGCCCTGGATCAGGGCCTCCTGCAGCCGCTGTGAGATGCCCCTGTTCTCGCTCCGCAGCGCCTCCAGCCCCTTCACCACCTGGCGCGTGCCAGCGATGATGTCATCTGCCGTCATCCTCCCCGGCTGGCTCTCGCCGACCTCCACCATCAGGGACATGGCACAGCTCAGCCTGCAGGGAGAGGGCACCCTGAGCGCTGGCATCCTCCGCCCCCAGCCCAGGTGGCTCCTGAGCCCATCTCCCTGGAGCCGGGCAGGGCGGCACCACGCACCCCTCAGCCCTGGAGCTGGCAGCCCTGCTGGTGATGCTGCGGGTGGGCAACCTGCCCAAAGGGGGACATCCATGGCCGGGACAGGGAGTGAGCCCTTGTCCTTCCAAGGGTGGACCTGGGGCTGACCTGGCTGTGCAGGGACAGGCACTTCCAAGGTGACCCATGTCTCCAGGGAGGCTACCCGGGGGGGCTGACATAGGGGGCTGACGCAGTGGCACTGGGGGCAGCACGGAAGGCCAGACGGGAGCACGAGGGAGGAGTCGGAGCTGCAGAGAAGCAGACAGGTTCCTGACTCTCAGCCTTGGCTGGTGGCCGTAGGGACCACGACTCGCCACCGCCGATGCCCAAAGGCTTGGGGTGACTTGGGGCGAGCCCAAGCAGGGCTGGGCCCAGAGCTGCAAAGGGGTGAAAGGGCCCCAGCTTGCTCACCGCTTGGGGAGGGAGGGGTGCACGTTAGGTGCCGCGTTCCTCCCCGCCCCAAGAACCAGTCCCGCCAGCCTGCACTAACCGGCCCGGCCGGCAGCACGGCGGGCGTGGCGCAGTCACCAAACAACACGCCCGGGCAGGGCACAGGTGTGAGCAGCACACCCCACCTGTGCACAAGCACAAGATGCACCCCACACGCCAGCCACTGGGCACACAAACACGGCACACACATGCCCAGCCACAGCCTGGCACGTGCCCGTGTCACCCCCGGCACAGGTGAGTGCCAAGGTGACACGCACTGCGTCCCCCTGCATGTATAGAAGTACAACACGCACCACGTGCCCCAGCCACGGGGCACACACACACACACAGAGTCCATGCACACTCAGGGTGCTTGCACAGATGCACGGGGTCCGTGCACGCACACGGTCACACACAGGGGAGGTTGCTGCGCACACTCACGCACCAGTCACAGCAGGGCACAGACACACGTTGCCTGCGTGCCCGCCCCGCACGGCTGCACGCTGGAAGCACGGACACGCGTGGCGCCCACGGCCCCCTCCCCGTCCTGCGCTCGGCCAGCCGCGGGGACTCCGACCGGCGCCGCCGGGTCCCGGGGCCGCCTCTGCACCGCGCCCCGCCCCGGCCGGGCCCCACCCGCCAGGCGCGTCCCCGGAGCCCAGCGCCGCCGAGCCCCCAGCCCCGCCGGGACCCACCTGCCAGCCGGGCCGGAGCATCCGCCGCCTGCGCCGCGCCCGGAGCCGCTGCCCTGCCCCGGCTCATCGCTCACCTGCCGCTGCCATGGGCGGCACCCACAATGCACCGGGCTCCACCCCCTCCCTGGGCCATCTGGGCGGGGCGGCCCCCCCCCCACGGCAGAGGGGAGCGGGGCACCGGCCGGGCTGCAGCGCGTGTCCCCCTTCCCCGGGGCCGGGCCTGAGCCCTTTGCATTCCCGGCGGCGATCTGGGGTCTGCCAGGAGCAGCTGGAAGTTAGAGCAGCCCCAGGGTGGCGCTGGCTTCTGCACGCCGCAGGCTCTGGGGGTCAGGGAATAGCCACAGCGCAGCGCGTTCCGGCCACGCCCCCGATCCGCCCCCCATGGGCCCTGTGGGGCAGGGAATAGCCACAGCGCAGCGCGCTCCGGCCAGCCCCCGATCCGCCCCCCATGGGCCCTGTGGGGCAGGGAATAGTCACAGCGCAGTGCGCTCCGGCCA
>NW_020664868.1:5125599-5140733 GCF_002925995.2 Terrapene triunguis | reverse complement strand
CCTTGGGGTCAGGTGTCAGCCAGGTTACCCGAGCTTCTTAACCCTTTACAGGTAAAAGGATTTGGAGTCTCTGTACACAGAGAGCTGTTACCCTTCCCTTCATAGTTATGACAGCCCCCCATGGGCCCTGGGGCAGGGAATAGTCACAGCGCAGTGCGCTCCGGCCAGCCCCCGATCCGCCCCCCACGGGCCCTGAGGGGCAGGGAATAGCCGCAGCGCAGTGCGCCCTGGCCCCGCCCCCGCTCCCCCCCCCCCATGGGCCCTGGGGCAGGGAATAGCCACAGCGCAGTGCGCTCCGGCCACGTGCCCATCTGCCCCTTGTGGTGGGGCCTGGGAGCAGGGCCCATGTGCCAGCTCCACCCTGGCTGATGGGTCCCTGTCTTCTGCTCCATTTAAGGCCCCTTTACCCTTGCAGAGGGGCCTAGGGGGGCTCGAGTGTAACAGACCTGGGCCCACGTACCCTAATCGCTCTCCGGCCAATCACCTCCTGGTGGGGCAGCTCACGCTGCACATTCAGACGGTGCCCATCCCTGGGGCCTCTGGCTATGGGACCTGCTGCTCCGGGACTCCCTTGAACAGCAGAGGCTGCTTGGTGGCCTGACTGAGAAGGGGACCTGCCTCGTTCGCTCAGTGTCAGTGCCACTGCCTGGTGTCCCGTGTCCCCTGTCCCGGGGCACAGGCAGACCCAGGAGAACCCACTGGCCTCCCTGCTCTGTGAGGAGGAGACGGGAGCGAAGCCTCGGCCAGCGCCAGCCAGCAGCACGCCCTCGCTCGAGGGGCAGGAGCGCCGGCTGCACCTGGGAAGATGATGTCAGGCAGATCTGCTGCCATGGACATGCGTGGAACCTGCGGGCAGATCCCTGGCCAGCTCCGAGCAGCCGGATCCTGAGCTGAACGCGCCTGGCCCCAAGCAGCCGTGAGACTTCGGGCAAACCCGCGTGCTGCACATACCTCAAGTAGAACAGACTCCAGGCCGGGGATCGTGGCAGGAGCAGGACCCAGGGGAAACCCCTCTGGGGCTGCAAGTGGGGGGATCCAGAACAGCTGCTGCTACCCCGGCAGCCTGCCCTCACCTCTTCTGGGGCTGCATTCCACTGTGCTAGCATCCTGCAGCTGGAGGAGTCATGGATACCAAAGGCAGAAGGGACCATAGACAAGGATTAGCCTCCCGGGTCCCGTTGTTGTTGCTACTTGTAGCAGTGCACCACCCAGGAGTCCCAGAAAAGATCAGGGCCCCATTGTGCTGGGTGCTGCCGAGACCCCGGCTGAGATCAGGGCCCCATTGTGCTGGGTGCTGCCAAGACCTCAATCGAGATCAGGGCCCCGTTGTGCCAGGCGCTGCCAAGACTCCAGCTGTGATCAGGGCCCCATTGTGCCAGGCCTGCCCAGACCCTGGCTGAGATCAGGACCCCATTGTGCTGGGTGCTGCCCAAACCCCAGCGAAATCAGGGCCCCATTGTGCCAGGCACTGTCCAGACCCCATTCAAGATCAGGGCCGCCATCTTGCGGGCGCCACAGGATACCTAGTGAGAGACAGTCCCTGCCCTGAATCGCTTCCAGTGTAAGGTGACAAGACAAAAGGCAAGAACAGAGCCTGAGCTCAGGGTCCCCCGGCAGGACAGAGTCAAAGCTGGGATTACAGTACAAGGCTCCTGGCTGGGTGGCCTGTCCCCAGACCTGCTGCCTCTCTCTGTCCTGGGCAATGGGGGAGACCAAGTGCTTGTGCCTCTTGAGCGGTCAGATGGAGAATGGGGCTCAGAAGGATTTTTCCAAACAACTAAAAAGCAAGTGTCTGTGGTTGGGTTTTTAACCCTTGCACTCCCGAGTGCCCCCCTGGCACTGCATAGAATCACAAAAGATTAGGGTTGGAAGAGACTTCGGGAGGTTCTAGTCCAACCCCCTGCTCGAAGCAGGACCAACCCCAACTAAATCATCCCAGCCAGGGCTTTGTCAAGCCAGGCCTTAAAAACCTCTAAGGAAGGAGATTCCACCACCTCCCTAGGTAATGCATTCCAGTGCTTCACCACCCTCCTAGTGAAATAGTGTTTCCTAATATCCAACCTAGACCTCCCCCACTGCAACTTGAGACCATTGCTCCTTGTTCTGTCATCTGCCACCATTGAGAACAGCCGAGCTCCATCCTCCTTGGAACCCTCTTTCAGGTAGTCGAAGGCTGCTATCAAATCCCCCCTCATTCTTCTCTTCTGCAGACTAAATAACCCCAGTTCCCTCAGCCTCTCCTCGTAAGTCATGTGCCCCAGCCCCTTGATCATTTTCGTTGCCCTCCGCTGGACTCTCTCCAATTTGTCCACATCCCTTCTGTAGCGGGGAGACCAAAACTGGACGCAATACTCCAGATGTGGCCTCACCAGTGCTGAATAGAGGGGAATAATCACGTCCCTCAATCTTCTGGCAATGCTCCTACTAATACAGCCCAATATGCCACTGGCCTTCTTGGCAACAAGGGCACACTGCTGACTCATATCCAGCTTCTCGTCCACTGTAATCCCCAGGTCCTTTTCTGCAGAACTGCTGCTTAGCCAGTTGGTCCCAGCCTGTAGCAGTGCATGGGATTCTTCCGTCCTAAGTGCAGGACTCTGCACTTGTCCTTGTTGAACCTCATCAGATTTCTTTTGGCCCATGTGACGAACTGGGACTGTTCTTAGAGTGGTCTGTGAATGCTGACAGGGGAGTGTGGCTAGGATGGTCTGCATTGGGGGAGGGGAGACTGACCGACAGAGAATACCTGAGCATGTAACATGAGAACCCAGGAAGGGGTTAGAGGCCAGGTGACACCTTTGCCCGGGAAACTGAACAAAGGCTGTGGGAGGGGTCGCTGAAGGCAGAGTTGGAAGAGCTGGCTAGTGACCATGGCTGGGAGGCAGACGGGGCTCTGACCTCCCAGGGGGGCTAGGGTGCCCGGGGACCCCAAGATGGACCTAACTGGGGGGGTCCTGTTGTCTGCGCCTGCAAGACCTGTCTTGGACTGTATTCCTGTCGTCTAAATAAACCTTCTGCTTTACTGGCTGGCTGAGAGTCATGGTGAATAGCAGGAAGCCGGGGGTGCAGGGCCCTGAGTCCCCCCACACTCCGTGACAGCCCAATCCTCCAATTTGTCTAGGTCACTCTGGACCCTATCCCTACCCTCCAGGATATCTACCTCTCCCCCCAGCTTAGTGTCATCCACTATGTTATCCATGAACTTGCTGAGGGTGCAATCCATCCCATCATCTAGATCATTAGTAAAGATTTTGAACAAAACCGGCCCCAGGACCAACCCCTGGGGCACTCTGCTTGATATCGGCTGCCAACTAGACATCGAGCCATTGATCACTACCCATTGAGCCCGACAATCTAGCCAGCTTTCTATCCACCTTATAGTCCATTCATCCAATCCATACTTCTTTAACTTGCTGGCAAGAACACTGTGGGAGACCGTATCAAAAGCTTTGCTAAAGTCAAGATATATCATGTCCACCTCTTTCCCCATGTCCACAGAGCCAGTTATCACATCATAGAAGGCAATCAGGTTGGTCAGGTATGACTTGCCCTTGATGAATCCATGTTGACTGTTCCTGATCACCTTCCTCTCCTCCAAGTGCTTCAAAATGGATTCCTTGAGAACCTGCTCCATGATTTTGCTGGGGACTGAAGTGAGGCTGACCACTCTGTAGTTCCCCAGGTTCTCTTTCTTCCCTTTTAAAAATATGGGCATTAGATTTGCCTTTTTCCAATCATCCGGAACTTCCCCCCGATCACCACGAATTTTCAAAGAAAATGGCTAGTGGCCCTGCAATCACATCAGCCAACTCCTTCAGCACCCTTGGATGCATTAGCTCTGGACCCATGGACTTGTGCATGTCCAGCTTTTCTAAATAGTCCTTAACCTGTTCTTTCACCACTGAGGGCTGATCACCTCCTCCCCATACTGTGTTGCCCAGTGCAGCAGTCTGGGAGCTGACCTTGTCTGAATGCCAGAGAAAAAGAGGTAGGATCAGAGTCTAAAATGGGGAAAGAACAAGTCAAAAATTACTTAGACAAGTTAGATGTCTTCAAATCACCAGGGACTGATGAAATGCATCCTAGAATACTCAAGGGGCTGACTGAGGAGATATGAGCCATTAGCAATTATCTTTGAAAAGTCATGGAAGATGGGAGACATTCCAGAAGACTGGAAAAGGGCAAATCAATTTGCAAACATCTAGAAGATAATAAGGTGATAAATAACAGTCAGCATGGATTTGTCAAGAATAAATTGTGTCAAAACAACCTGATAGCTTTTTTTGACAGGGAAACAAGCCTTGTGGATGGGGGGGGAAGTGGTAGATGTGGCATATCTTGACTTTAGTACGGCTTTTGATACTGTCTCACATGACCTTCTCATGAACAAACTAGGGAAATACAACCTAGATGGAGCTACTATAAGGTGGGTGCATAACTGGTTGGAAAATCGTTCCCAGAGAGTAGTTATCGGTGGTTCACAGTCATGCTGGAAGGGCATAACGAGTGGGGTCCCGCAGGGATCCGTTCTGGGTCCGGTTCTGTTCAGTATCTTCATCAATGATTTAGATAATGGCATAGAGAGGACACTCATAAAGTTTGTGGACGATACCAAGCTGGGAGGGGTTGCAAGTGCTTTGGAGGAGAGGATTAAAATTCAAAATGATCTGGACAAACTGGAAAAATGGTCTGAAGTAAATAGGATAAAATTCAATAAGGACAAATGCAAAGTGCTCCACTTAGGAAGGAACAATCAGTTGCACACATACAAAATGGGAAATGACTGCCTAGGAAGGAGTACTGCGGAAAGGGATCTGGGGGCCTTAGTGGATCACAAGCTAAATATGAGTCAACAGTATAACACTGTTGCAAAAAAAGCAAACATCATTCTGGGATGTATTAACAGGAGTGTTGTGAGCAAGACACGAGAAGTAATTCTTCCGCTCTACTGCGCGCTGATTAGGCCTCAACTGGAGTATTGTGTCCAGTTCTGGGCACCACATTTCAGGAAAGAGGTGGAGAAATTGGAGAAAGTCCAGAGAAGAGCAACAAAAATGATTAAAGGTCTAGAAAACATGACCTGTGAGGGAAGATTGAAAAAATTGGGTTTGTTGAGTCTGGAGAAGAGAAGACTGAGAGGGGACATAACAATTTTCAAGTACATAAAAGGTCGTTACCAGGAGGACGGAGAAAAATTGTTCTTCTTAACCTCTGAGGACAGGACAAGAAGCAATGGGCTTAAATTGCAGCCAGGGCAGTTTAGGTTGGACATTAGGCTTGGAGAGAGACTCTCTGCTCCCAGGGCTGGGGTTGAATTGCATGGCAGTGACAGTCCCAGAGAGCTGCCAGCCCTCCTGTCTGCCAGGAGACACAGGATGCTGTAAAGCTATTGCAGAGCCAGGCAGAAAAGCCTCCCCCATCTCCTAGGCTGGGCACTTCCTATGGGCAGAGAAGGGCACCAGGTCACCTTGCCCTTAGCAATGAGAGAGACCGAGCCCCGCTAGGGCAGCAAATGTGTCTCCCTCTCTCAGGGATCAGGGGGGTCGTTCCAGGGCGCACAGGCTCTGAGCCCCCAAACCACGCTGGGACTCAGCTGTGAGTGCATCTCCCCATCTCAGGGGCCGGGGGTCGTTCAAGGGCGCACAGGCTCTGAGCCCCCAAACCCCGCTGCGACCCGGCTGCAAACCCTTTGTCTTGTGACCCAGGGACTCAGGCTAGTCCCTCCCTGTCTGCTTGTGACGTTATTGACATGAATTGTGACCGTATGGATCATTGTTGCAACCAAGGTCATAGAGTGGCACCAAATCTGGTACAAAGGAGGTCAAGTAAGGTGTCTATGACAAGGTTATGATTTGCTGGTTATGATTACGCTGTCTGTATGCATGTTTCATTTTTGTATTTAAAATTATAAGTATTGGCTCTGTACTGTCTGTATTTCAAACTTGTGCTATGTTTCTGGGTGACAATTTGGCATCAGCACTGCCTAGCCTGCTTGGTGGCCCATTAAGGACCATCAGCTATACAATTGACCCATTGAGAGAAGGCAGATATACCTTGTGACCCAGCAAGGCATGCAGGGACATGCCTATGGACAGAACTCTGAGGTTTTTCCATGCCATGTGCTGGATAGCTTGTCTTTGGAACAAAGAAAGCAGAGGCCACATGGCAAGAGACTATAAAAGGCTGCTGCATCTCCTCCATCTTGTCTTCAATCCTGCTTCTTGCCTCTGGAGGAACCTTGCTACAAACGGAATGACCCATCCCAGCTGTAGATGTACTCCAGAGACTTGATTTGAACCTGCAGTTTATTCCACCACTGCTACAAGCCTGAACCAAGAACTTTGCCATTACTGTATGTAATTGATTCCATTTAAACAATTCTAGCTCTCATTTAGATCTTTTTCCTTTTATGAATAAACCTTTAGATTTTGGATTCTAAAGGATTGGCAACAGCGTGATTTGTGGGTAAGATCTGATTTGTATATTGACCTGGGCCTGGGGCTTGGTACTTTGGGATCAGGAGAACCTTTTTCTTTTACTGGGGTATTGGTTTTCATAACCATTCGTCCCCATAACGAGTGGCACTGGTGGTGACTCTGGGAAACTGGAGTGTCTAAGGGAATTGCTTGTGTGACTTGTGGTTAGCCAGTGGGGTAAAACCGAAGTCTTCTCTGTTTGTCTGGTTTGGTTTGCCTTGGTGTGCAAAGGACCCCCAGCCTTGGGCTGTAACTGCCCCACTTTAAGCAATTTGTCCTGAATTGGTGGGTCCCACCAAAGCCAGCATGGTTACACCTGGTCAGAAGCCTGGCCAGTGTAAGTTTATTACCCAGTCCGCTGCTTTTGCAAAGGAAAGTGGACATGCACCAGCCCTTGCAACACGAGCAGATTTCCCAAGCACAATGCACGGTGTTAGGTAAAACAGAAAGCCGGTTTATTAGCTCCAGGCAGAGAGATTGTAAGTAGTAAGTGCACCGATCAAAGTTGGCCATCTAAAAAATAAACGGAGAATCACAATCCGAGTTCTATAAACGAGACAGGATTTGAATCAAGCAGTGTCTCACCTGACGGTATTGCTCCTGAATACAAAGGCTGGGGTTCTCCTTTCCAGCTGGGACCACCTCCCCCGTTCAGTCTTTGTCCTCCAGATGGGGGTCTAGTCCAGGGGTTGAGTTGTGGGGGGAGAGAGGCCAAGTGATGATGTCACTTCCCCCTTATGGGGGTTCCAGGGTACTGTTTTGAGGCACAGCATGCCACACCCTTACACTACGGGGCGCATGGTCACCCCGAGGGACAATCAATGAGCAGGGGATGGTCCCTTATACTACGGGGCGCATGGTCACCCCGAGGCACAAATCACTATTGGCTCGTGTCATTCGCTTGCAAGTATCTGGGAGCAGCTTACATGTCAGAGGCTGTGCGTGAACAGCCCAGGAGTGGGGGTTCGCACAGCAGAGCAGGGGAAGGCTGGCTCCCAGAGTCAAGGATTGGGGTGACCTAGCAGATCACCGGTCCAGATAACACCAGGGGAACATCACAACCCCCCACCCCCCGCAGCTGGGCTCCCCAACCCAACCACACCAGGCCCCATCGGCCCTGCCGCCCCCAGCTGGGGCTCCCCACCACACTCTCTCAGGCACTTTGGAAGCTGCCTGCTGGCCAGATTTGCCCCAGTGCCAGCGCCACCCTGTGTGGGGCAGAGGGGGGTAGTTTTGAGCCAGTGAAGAAGGGGACCCCAACTCCTGTGGCAGACTGAGGGGGGCTTAGCCAGCCTGGCCCAGGGAGCAGGGGCTGCCGCCAGTGTCCCCAATCCACCCCAGCCTGCAGGGTGTGAGCGCAGCCTCTGGGAGGGCCCCGCTGACGTCAGGCCGGGGCAGAAGACAGGCTGGTTTATAGGGCAGTTCTCCGGGGAGCTGGGTGGGGCTGCTGCCCCGGGACTGGGCGAACCTGGCACTGGGCATGGCGTGATGTCAGCACGGCAAGCCGTGGCAGAGGCAACTCCCCCCGAACAGTGTGTGGGCCCCTCCCGCAGTGAAAGCGTGTCCCTGCCTGTGTGAGCGCAGGACCTGACAGAGGTTTGTGGCTTAGCAACGGCAGCGCAGTGCGAGAGGGAGCCCAGGTTGGTAAGACAGAGGGCTGAGCTGTACCCCAGTTCCAGGTTGCACCCCGGGAACCCATCCCAAAGGGACTGCCCCGTGTCCCTTGGGGTGACCACGCGCCCCCTGGTGGAAGATGCAGAGACGTGTATTATGACGGTTACGTACCATTTTAAGCATTCAGCTGAAGCGTGGGCTCATTGGCTGGTGTATCTGAGCACAGCAGACTCCTGCATGGGCGAGAAGAAGACATGAGGTACCAAGGGCCGTGGTGCTGCCCTGAACTATCCCATACACTGACACGTTTCCCTTGTTCCATCCCCGTCTGGGCCCAGTGCAGGGTGGGATGGCCTGCCTTTAGCCTGAGCTATGGGGGTTGGCAGCCTCGCCCCGAGGGGCCAGGCACACCTGGGCCGGGCCCCTCCTTCTGCCGCCCTCCTTGGCTGAGATCAGGTAACCCACCAGCTAGCGGCCGAAGGGCCCTATTGGCCATTATCGAGAGGGCGATGAGGTGCCCCTCCCTCCCGCACACCCAGGGTCTGATCTTCCCGGGCACTTTGCCAGCGGTGGGGCGGCTGGATGCCCAGCTCCCACGTCAGGGTGAATCCTGTCCCCACTGGAGTCACCGGGCGTTTTGCCACTGACATAAACAGGGCTGGTTCCAAGGAGAGCAGGGTCGGGCCCAGAGGCCCCCCTGAAATCCATGGGAGTGGGACCGGGGCCCAGCATAGCTCACTGCTCTTTGCTTCTGTTGCTTAATGACAGCCCCTTTTCCTCCACCGTCACCACTTCCTGAGCGTCTGCGTCTCGCAGGTCCCTGGGGAGTCTGAGACGGGGGCTGGTTAAGGGTTGGGGGGCAGTGCTCATTCTCCAGCAACCTGTAACTCAGAAGCCAGGGGATGGCAGAAATATTCTCTGTCACCCTCAGGGGAACGCTGCCCCTTTCCAGACCTAACGCCCGCCTCAGGCCAAAGCTGTTGGCTGCTAAAATGGAGCTTCGTGATGGAAAATGGCTCTCACCTTAACATTAGAAATAAACTGCCCCTGAGCTGAGCACAGAGGAATGGGCCAGGGGGCTGGCACTGACCACCACTTCCCGGGAGAGCTTCCTAGCTCACCCAGAGACCTCTGGGTAACTCTCTTTAGCGCTCCTCTGCCTCAGTTTCCCCATCATTCCAAATGAAGGTCGCTCTTTACTTTCTGCTGTGAACATAACGGCCACTGATGATTGTGAGGTGCCCAGAGGCCATGGTGATGAGGCCTCCAGAGTTAAGGTTGAGATGAGCTTGACATTTAAAAGGTATTTTTTCCACCAAATGCTCTAAAATCCATCCGTTGACTCAGATTGTCTTGAAAACTGCTGGGCCCCCTGGGGGTGTGGGGTGGGGGTAGTGGGGCAAACTTGGAATTGTTTGGCACAGAGGTTCCTGGCCCTTACAAGGGGTTTTCCCAGGACCCTGTTTAAAGGTAATCCAGGCACCGGGGCCTGGCTGGATTATGCTGACTGGAGACTGCTTTCTCTGGTCATGGCTCTGGCTTTGGCATTTTCCTCCCCAGGGTAGTTTGGAAGCCTCTCTGCGCTGAACCCCAGGGGCAGGCTGTGGGGCGACTGTTCTCCCCCGGGACACCCGGTTTTCCCTCCCTCACCGGTGTCAGGATGGCAGCTCCATGGAGCTATGTCTGGGTTCAATGCAGCCGTCTGAGCCGTTTCTGAATGCCACCCGCGCTTGGCCCCAGCGACCCCGGTGGCCGTGAGCTCTGCAGGGCGAGTGGGGTGCAGTGTGGCGAATCCGGACACTGCTGGGTCATAAGCCAGTGGGGAATTCCCCCTCTGCTGGCCTGGCGGGTGCCATACCATGCCCCAGCCTGCCCCTGTGCCAGGCCCTGCTGTGCCCATGCTGCTGGCCAGCTGCTCGACTCGGCTGCTGTGGGCAGAGGCCCAGGGCCCATCAGGCTGCTGGTTCTGAAATGGATCTGGGCTGCCGTGCTGTGGGCTGGCGCCAGTCAGCTCTGGCAACATCAGCTCCCCACATCTGGGCGATACCGCGGGAGTGGGGCGGGTGTCTTAGCTCAGAGCCCCTCCCTGCGCCCCCAGTGCCACCTGCATCCCCCCACCCAGTGGAGCTGCTCATCCTGCTCTTGTGCCCTCCCAGCCTTTTGGAAGATACTCGCCCGCTGTCCCGCACCTCCCCTGTCTCTCTCTCTCTCTCTCTCTCACACACACACACACACACACACACACACACACACACACACACAGAGGTCAGGACATAGAGCTGGGTGCTTGAAATGTATGTAGTTCCCCAACGAGCCAGAAGATGGCGCTGTTTATCAGTGGCACAGCACCTGCCAGGCAATAATGCAAAATTCCCTCTGTGTGTGTGTGTGTGTCTGTGTCTGTGTATGTGTGTGTGAGTGACACTAATTAGGGCACTTCCTCGCTGCTGCGTGAACATGCCATGCAAATTATTTAATGGGCTAATTTGCATATTTGCACATAACCATCAGCTTTGTTTTTTCAAAGCCGCAGTGTGGGGTTTTGTGCTGACGGGGGGGGGGGGGGGGGGGGGGGGGGGGGAGCGGCAGGCAATGCCCCATGCCAGCACATCATGCACTGCCCTGCCAGCCTGCCCATAGGAGAACCAGGGCTTAGCCCCAAGGCCGGGGCACCCTGCACGGGGCACAGCGCTGCTTCAGGTCTGGGAGATCTGGGTAGGGGACCCCAGTGCCACCAGGCAGCGTCCCCCTCGTAGGGGTGTCTGACAGTGCAGCGCCCCAATGCACAGGGCAAGCAGAGCCCAGCTCACCCCCATCCCAGAGGCTATGGTGCCTGGTGCAGACAATGAACGTCACATCCAGCGCAGTGCAGCTGTGGGGCCTTCCCTCCCGACTGCACATGGTCTGGGGGGGGCCGCAGGGCCAGAGTGAAGGACATGGAGGAGACTGAGAGAGGGAGAGACCCCCCCCCCATTTCCCCACGTGCAACTGAGGGGGATCAGGGAGGACAGGGGAGGATCGGGGGGTTGTGACAAAGCAGGGGGTTTCTTGTTGTTTTCAATGGTTTGCATGCAGAGGGGGTGGGACTCAGTTTCCCTGTGTGTTACTGGTTTAACAAGGTGGTGGGAGAGGGAGTTTGTTGTTACCGAGGGCCAGCGAACGGCCTGGAGAATGGATACCCCGGTGACTGGTGACCAGCAGGCCCAGCTCGGGAGTCACAGCCTGTTCTGGCCAGTGGGAGGACAATGGGCTGCAGAGAGAGGACCCTGGTGACCTGACCAGCCGCTGGTTCCAGGCAGAGGGGAAACAAAGGACGGATGAGAGGAGAGGCCGGGAGGAGCGGAGGCCCAGGCGACCCTGTTTACCTGGGACAGAAGACAAAGGACAGAGGCGGGACTTGGGGGCCGGTGACATCAGATGCCCAGCTGGAAGGAGGGGGATTCTGGGCTGGCAGGGGAGAGCAACCAGAGCCCACCTGAATGCTGGAGAGACTTAGATGTGTTGTGCTGAGGGAGGCCAGGCCTGAGGCCCTGAGAGCTTCCTGTGCTGTGTTCAGTCGCTCAATAACCTTTCTGGTTTACACTGGCTGAGTCTCACTCCAGTCTAGAGATCAGGGTTGCATTATTCCCTCTGGGAGGAAGGACCCGGGGGTCCAGAGCAAGTGGACTCCCTGAGGGGGCCCACGGCGAGACACAGGCGTGCTAAGGCTCAGAGAGGTGTGGTTCCAGGAGGCGGAGGGGCTTAACCCCCGAGACAGAGTGGACCCCCAAGAAGGGCTGTCACACTGAAGGGGGTTCCTCCCGGGGACCATACGGCACCAAGAGCGAGCGTGAGTCCTGTAAGTCCATGACAGGGGTGAAGAGGGGACCGGAGAGGTTGGTGTGAGGTTGGGGTGGATTGGCAAAGGGTGGGGGCAGGCTGGATTTAGAAGGCAGGTCAGCACTCACCGTGGAAGTAATATAGCTGGGATGGGCCCCAAAGATCACGTCTTTGGAAAATGACCCGCTTGCTTCTCCACGACAAAGATGGAGTCACAGCAATTAACCAGGGTGTTGTTCGACACCTTCCAATAAACTATACCCTGGGACCTACCCGGGCACAATCCGCACGAAGGCGCAGCTGTGCCACCCCTGCCCTCTAATCTGGGGAGTCCTTTGCAAGGCCTGGCTGCTGTAGCCTCCAGCCGGGACTGCTGCCAAAGAGCCTCCAGCGTTGAAGTCACTCGCAGCTATGTGTGTGCTGCAGCCGGCCAGCCACTCAGTCTTTGTTATACTGCGGGGTGACCCCAACACGCTCCCAGCCCCGGATTCTCCCCCAGAAACATATGTCCTGTTCTGCCCAGCCCTGTCCTGGCCAGTGCAAATACATCAAGTCTGTTACTCCATTAAGGGAATAATATGCACACGACTTGGGACCCCTAATGGAGTTTCCCAGACCTGACCGCACTGGGTTAGGGAAAACAAGCAAACGGGTTTATTCCCGACAAAGAAAGAGATTTGACGTGAGTACAAGAAATGAGGCCTAAAAGCCAGAAATGGTTACAAGAAAAATAAAGATAAAACGCTTCCTGGTGCCTAAGTGAACCAACTGCTTTCGAGTCGAAGCAGGGCTTTCTCACCACAATCTTCCAGCAGTCTGACGGCCCAAACCCTTGGGTTAGGACCCGTCCCTCAGAGTCCTGCTACGCTGCTTCCTTTGTCTCTTCAGTGTAGTGAATGTGCCGGGCAGGAATGGGGGGGGCTTGGGGTGTTTGTCCCTCCTTTTTATAGTTCCAGTCCCCCTCTTGAAAATCATTTCCAGCTGAGACCCAGGAAACAAAGCGTCTGTGTGGAAGGATGTTCCCTGCTGGTTTTTGATGAGCAGAGCCTCGCCACTGGAAAAAGAAAAAGCACAAGAAAAAAAAAACAAAAGAGAACAAGAGATGAAAAAGTGACAAGACATTCATAAAAACACAGGCTCAAAAAGCAACAACAATTAACAAATATTAGGGGGACACTGAATAGGTTGAGGGCAAAAGCCCTTAGGTGGACCAAGCAGAAGTTTTGTAAAAAAAGGACATAACAAGGCTAGGTGACAGTATTAGCTACAGCCCAGCCTGCTCTCCCCAGGGGGAGATGAACTGCTTAGGGAAATGTCTGGCAGAGGTGCTAGTGCCGCCCTCCCGCACGAGTTCACAGGCGGCCATTGGCCAGTGGTTTCCTGTTGGATCAAGGAACCTTGGGGTGCAGCGGGCTTGGAACAACCGTGGGGACTCACTACACCTGGCGGGCCAGGCCCAGCTCCACGCGTGGCTGCTCCGCCTGGTTCCGGTGGCTTCAGAACCATCAAATGCCATGATGGCCACTAGAGGGCTCCTAAAGTATGGCCCAGCATCCTACCCAGTTGCCAGCCCCTTGGGTCCCGGCCGGACGGGCAGGCTCACAGCTCCCTAGCTGCAGGGCCGTGCCTTGGGAAACCTCAGCTCACAGCCCCGGTGTCGAGCCCAGCTGGGCCACAGAACCTGTGCCTTGGTTCTCCTCGGTGCTCCCCCAGTCCTGGTGCCGGCCGGGGCTGTTTGGCCCCTGGTGCGAGCGAGAGGTTGAGCCTGGCTGCCGGTGACCCCGGAGAGCCACCTCGGCAGCTGGGAATGGCGTGAACCCATTGGTGTTCTGCCCACTCTGCCCCCGGGCCACACCCCATACGGGTGGCGCTCTCAGAGCCCCTGGGGGTGCAAAGGGCCCGGAGCGGGGCTGAGGAGCTGGCCCTGGGTGTGCTGGGGGGGCCGAAAAGGGGGCATGCCTCTACAGAGCTCAGGGAGCTGGGAGGGGCCCAGCCTGTCCCCTCCGCCCCCCACAGGAAGCAGCTCCTTGGGGCAGGGGGTAGCAGTGCGGAGCTGGCAGGGAGGGCAGGTCCCAGGTCTCCTGGAGAAGTCACACGCCTGAGCGCAGCCCGCCTGGCCTCTCAGCACCAGCTGATTTATGAGGTGCTGCAGCTCCCAGCCGGGCCCTATAAGGGCTGGAAAGGGCCAGGCCCAGGCCCAGGTGTCTCTGCTGGCATCACAGGAGGACAGGGAACTTCCGGGGTCAGGCGGGGTGGGTGCCCAGCTTCAGGGCGAGGCCACGGGCAGGCCAGGGCTGCTTTCCACAGACAAACGGTCCTTACACTGAGTTAGTCCCTGAAATCCCCCCTCGCCCAGGCCCAAGGCCCCGGGGATGCCCCTCCCCCTCCCCCATGGGGACATCGGGCCAGCCCAGGGTCTGGGTGGGTGGGGGGAGCAGCTGTATGGAGGGGGGGATGCCACATGAGGCAGGGATGGGGGGGATCCCATCAGGAAAGGCAGAGCGACCCCAGGAGTGAGACAACCACTCAGCCCCCCCCCAGTGCTGGATCCTTGCCAGGGCCGTGACGGATGGCGGGTGTGTGGGGTGCTGCCCACAGTGTCCTCCCTTGACACCGTGCCCCAGGCTGGTGCCAGCACCACACACACACCTGGCCATATCTCGGCGGCTTGCGGCTCACTCTGCCCTTTCTGGCCTTCGCTGGAGACGCACCCGGGGCCTCTCTGAAGCGGGGCTGGGGGAGTCCTGCCCTGCTGCCCGGGGCGCCGGGCCTTGCCCCCTGCTCGCCACGGGCAGGTCCGGGACGGAGGCTCGGAGCCGCGTGCTGGAGCAGCGGAGCTCAGAGCCTGCAGCCCCCTCATGCGCTGGAGCAGCAGGCAGCGGGCACGGCTCTTCGGGGGTCTACGCTAACGACGCGGAAAGTGCGTCAGGGCTGGTGCTGGGGGGGGGAAGGGCCTCGAGGGACCCAGTGGTGATTACTGCGCGTGGCGTTAATAACGGGCACCGAGGTAATTAGTGCTCAGCTCCTGCTCCTCCCTGCAGGGGGCACAGCCTGGCCCTGCCTCTGGGCAGCATTTCACTCCCCGCACCCCATGCTTTGGTGCACACACTCGGCGGGAGTGGGGGGCAGTGCCAGCGTCAGGGGGCAGTGCGTGGGCTGGCAGAGTTTGGAGCCTGGGGACAGGACAGGGGGCAGTGCTTGGGCTGGCAGAGTTTGGAGCCGGGG
>NW_020664868.1:5095304-5110599 GCF_002925995.2 Terrapene triunguis | reverse complement strand
ATGGAGCACACTGGGTGCCCAGACCCATGGGACACCCCCTCCAGATCTCCCTGCACGGGCACCCCCCCCCCCCCCCCCCCCCCGCGCCCGCCCCCCCCCGCCGCCCCCCCCCCCCCCCCCAGGTACCCCCACCCCCCCCCCCCCCCCCCCCCCCCCCGGACTCAGCAGCACCTGGAGTCTCGCTGAGGGTGCTGGCACTGGTGCCTGGGTGGGGTTTCCTGCAGCCAGGGGGTGCCCCGACCCCTGGCAGGGTGGGGTGGGAGCTCAGAGTCTGGGAGGACACGTCCCGCTCTCATAGGGACCCTGTCACAGTGTGGCCTAGGGGGAGGAATTTGACAGCATCTGTCCAGGGCACCTGCCCACTGGGCCTGCCCGAGCGGGAGGCGGGGTGGGGGGCAGGTGGCACCAGGCCGAGGGGCGGCTCCCACTGCCTAACCCAACCCTTTCCAACACTGGCAGGGCCCCAGTGCCGGATCCGCTGGCCCCTCTTCTTAGTGGTGCTGGCCCCTGGCCGGCCCCCCAGCAGCTCCTGGGGTTCAGGTGCACTGGGGTGCGGCTTGGGGGGGGAGCTCTGGCTATTCTGGCCAGGGGCCATGTCCCACAGGGCCCTACAGAAAGCACAAACTAGGGCCCAGACCCCAGATGCCAGCGGGTGCAGAGGGGACAAGTCCCTCCTTCCCCTGCCCTGCCTGGGGGTCACTGGGGCCAGGGGTGGTGTGTCAATGGGATGGCCACTGTCTGCACAGCTCCAACTGGCTGTGGGGCGGGAGAGGGGGGACGGGCAGGGGGCTCCAAGGGGGCGGGGCTTAATTGGCTTCATTATTATTCATTGCTAGAGGGTCACATGTTTCCTAGCTGGTGCCGGCCGGGACTCCCTGCATCCCTCCATCCTCCCTGGGGGCCCCCACCCCCCTCTGAGCCCCTGCCAGGGATTCTGTCTGACCCCCATACCAGAGGCTCTGGGAGGGAGTACCCCTCATGCCCCCCGTTCTGCCATCCCAGGGTTCTCTAACATCCCTCACACCAGGGGCTCTGTGGGCCTCTCCTCCCCTCCTTCTAGGGGCTCCCCCCTGCCCCCCATGCCTGGAGTGTTCACGCCCCCGAGGCCCACAGCAGGGACTGGCAGTGAGGACGCTGGCACCAGGGAGCAGTCTGTCTGGAGGGGACAGATGCAGGAAACACTCAGCCCCTGTTCCTGTATGGGGGGGTTGAGTGGGTGGGGTTGAGTAGGCGGGGATGCCCCTCCCCCCAATTATATGGATGTTGGCGTTAACGACCCATTTATTGCACCCTAGACAGCAAGGTGCCCCCCATGTCCCTGTTTCACCCCAAGAGCAGACGTAACTCTTTAACCCCCCTCCCCCCGTAGCATTGCAATGTACATGGGGAAACTGAGGCATATGTGGGCTTCATAAATATTGCACCGAAAATTCTCACTTTGTCACGGGGGGCTGGAGGGCTTCAGGGGCTGGTGCCTGGGGCTGGTGTGTCAGTGCAGGGCCTGCTCCAGGGAGGTTAATTTTCCGGCCTGCCACCCAGCCCCTCCCCATGCAGGGATCTCTGGCCAGGGCTGCTGGTGGAGAGCTCCGTTCTAGGACATTTCCCCAGGGGGTGGTGGGAGGAACCCAGCCGGTCGTGGCCTGGGGGGTGGATGGGATGGACCTGGCCGGTCGTGGCCTGGGGGGGTGGATGGGATGGACCTGGCTAGTTGTGGCCCAGCGGTGGGTGAGAGGGACTCGGCTGATTGTGGCCCCGGAGGGTGGTGGGACAGACCCGGCTGGTCGTGGCCCAGGGTGAGGGTGGGACAGACCTGGACGGTCTGGCCTAGGGGTAGGTGGGACGGACCCGGCTGGTCGTGGCCTTGGAGGGGGTGGGATGGACCCGGCCGGTCGTGGCCCTCGGGGTGGATGGGACAGACCCAGCTGGTTGTGGCCCGGGGGGTGGTGGGACGGACCCAGCCGGTCGTGGCCCAGGGGACGGGTGGGACAGACCCGGCCGGTTGTGGCCCGGGGGGTGGTGGGACGGACCCAGCCGGTTGTCGCCTTAGGGGTGGTGGGACGGACCCAGCTGGTCGTGGCCCGGGGGGCGGGTGGGACGGACCCGGCCGGTCACAATGCACCAGCTGGGATTTCTCCCTGTGCTCTTTGTCTGTTTTGTTCGTCACTGGGATACAGCCGGGCCGAGATCCCGCAGCCCTCGGGCACCCAGCCAGGCCAGCTGGAGACATCCCCAAATTTTGTGCTGGGCTGGCGGCAGCAGTGTCCAATCGGGGTCGGCTGGCTGCTCGGAGCCAGCCAATGGGAGCTGGCCACAAGGTATATATGGGCAGCTCCCCCGCTGTTGTCCTGGGTCACCTGTTGCGCTGGAGTAGAGGAGTCCCCGTCCTTCTGCTGATCAGGTAACCCCTGGCGCGGACCTGCGAGGCAGCAGCTGATGGAGCCCAGGAGGGGGATGGGGCATGGGGGGACGGGACAGGTGTCTGTGCCGTCCTTGGGCAGGGCAAGCAGAGAGTGCCCAGGGGCTGCTGGGCAGGGGCTGGGCGGATGGGTGGGTGCTGGGTGTTCCCAGGCTGGGGACCACAGGGAAAGGGGGCCCTGTGGGTGCAGTGTGCAAGGGGAGTCAAATGTCAATGCCCCCATCGGCTTCCTGGAGGGAAGGGGAAGCCTCCTGAGGGGAGATGGGGGGGCCCAGCAGGGTGGTTGGTGGCCAAGGTGCCCCCATGGAGGTGGAGGGGCTGCAGGGCCAGTGGTTGGTGCTTGGGGCATGCCCAGGGATGGCCCTTGGTTGCTGGTGACCTGTTTGACCTTGGCAGTGTCTCTGGGTCCCTGGGGGATGGTGGAGGGGCTGTGTGCAGGGTCTCTCTGCTCCCAGAGCCCTGTGGGCCGGGGCCCCATACCGGACCCTGCTGGGTCCCTCTGCTCCCAGAGCCCTGTGGCCTGGTGCCTCGGGGCCCCATATCGGAGCCCGCCGGGTCCTGGCTCCAGGAACGCTGATCCATGCAAACGCAACCCCTGGAATGTGGGCTTAGCTGGCAGCTGCGGCTGCTCCCGGCAGATGCCCGGGGCCCTCTCGGGACAAGGGCAGGGGCTAAAAATAACCAACCCGGAGCAGCAGCTGAAAAAGAACCCAACTTTCCATTGGCAGCAACTAGATACGTCCCCTCCCCCTCGGCTGCCCCTCCTCCCCACCGGTGCATCGCCTCTGACCTCTGCCTGCCTGCCCCTGCTGTCCCATGGGCATCCACCCGCCAGCCCCTGGGCATGATGGCTGCCACCGTGCTGTGCCACAACGATGCTCACCCTGGCCCAGCCAGGGGTGCCCCCTGCCCTGACAGTGGGGTGCTGGGCTCTGCCAGAGGCTGACACTGACTCTCCTGTTCCAGGAGCCCGAGCCCTTGCCTGGGGGGACCGCCCCTTGCTGGCCCCAGCTGCCCTCCTCTGTCCTCCGTCTCTTTCCCGGGCAAGCAGGTCCCCTGGCCTCCACCTCTCGCTTTGTTCTCCAACACCTCCGGCTGGCTCTGGCAGAGAATGGGCCCCGGCCATCAGTGGCCAGGCTACAGAGTGTCGGCCATTGTCTGTGCCCAGGCCGCCAGCCGGCCGTCACACCTGCCCGCTAGGGGTCTCTGCAACTATCACATACCCTTGTCCCACCATCTAGATCCTTGAGTAACACAGGGGAAACCGAGGCACACACAGTATTCAGACAAAACATTAAGAACTTTCCGACTTTGTCACAGGGGATCACCCTGACTTAGGTGCCTCCACCCCCCAGGAGACCTCAGGCTGGTGCAACTAACACAGGATGCCTGGGCCCTGGAGGGAGCAGTGGGATGTACCCCTCTGTCTGGGGGGGAGGCTACGCCCCCCCAGCAGGGTTGCTCTGCTGTCGGGCCCAGGCGGGTGGGGAGATGGGCATGGGAGGCTGGCGGGATCAGCCCTCTGGGCATGGCAGAGGGGGGCTTTGGCCAGCAGCCCTTGGCTCCAGCCGGCGGCTGCCCCCAGGACTCAGCAGGTCCCTGTTCCCGCAGGACTCGCCCCCGCCCGCCATCATGCCGTTCGGGAACACCCACAACAAGTACAAGCTGAACTTCTCCGCGGAGGAGGAGTTCCCCGACCTCACCAAGCACAACAACCACATGGCCAAGGCCCTCACCCTGGACATCTACAAGAAGCTGCGAGACAAGGAGACCCCCAGCGGCTTCACCCTGGATGACATCATCCAGACCGGGGTGGACAACCCAGGTGGGCGCCGGCGGAGCCCCACTCCCAGGGCCAGACGTGTTATCTGTGACAGGGCTCTGACCCCCGCCCCCGAGAACCTCCTGCCCTTCACTCCCCACCGCCCTCGGCTCTCTCGCTGCTTTGGACCCAGTCTAGCTGGGCATGGCAGCGGCTGTCCCCAGCCTCCCTGAGCCCTGACTCCCCAGCCCCGCCACCCGGGGGTGGGGCAGCACCCATGCCATCCACCGTGGTACTGAGCACGGCCCTGCCGGGGGTGAGCCAGGATGGGGCCTGGGAGGTGCCTGCCACTGAGCGGGGCGACGGCCTTGCAGACACCTGGCCTTGGCCCCTGGCGGGGGGCGGCACTGGGGGGAGCCACCTCCTGTGAGCTCATTTCCCCCCCCGCCCAGTGCCTCCAGGGACCCGTTAGCCCCCCCCCCCCCGTCACTGCAGCTGCCCAGCCTGGCTCCCCCCCCCGGTGCAGGCTGCTGGAGGCTACCCCCCCCCCCCGGTGTCCCTTGGCCTCCCACACAGCCACCGGCAAAGGGACAGGCCGCCTGGGCGGGGGGGAGGGGGAGTGACCCCCCTGAGCCTAGTGCAGAGGGGCTGAGCCCTTCCTGCTGCCCCCCCACTGCCCAGGGGCCTGGTTCCTGGCCTGGCCGCCCCCTCGCTGGGGAATGGGCCCAACTCACCTACCAAGGAGCAGCAGGGTGGGATGCCATCCAGCTGCACCCTACGGCAGGCCCTGTGCCCCATGGCCCCTCCCAACCTGCCCAGTCTAACCCCCCCGCGCTGCCTGCAGGGCACCCCTTCATCATGACGGTGGGCTGCGTGTCCGGGGACGAGGAGTCCTACACTGTCTTCAAGGACCTGTTTGACCCCATCATCCAGGACCGGCACGGCGGCTACAAGCCCACGGACAAGCATAAGACCGACCTGAACCACGAGAACCTGAAGGTGTGAGCGGGGGTCAGGGGTTGGGGGGGCCTGGGATGGGGGATGGAATGGGGGTGGAGGGACTGGTGTGGGGGTTGGGACGGGGGATGGAGCAGGGGTCGGAGGGGCTGTGATGAGGGATGGAGTGGGGGTTGGGGGGCCTGGGACGGGGGATGGAGGGGGGGGGGGGGGGTGGGGGGGGGGGGGCCTGGCTCAGCTGGGGGCCAGCGGCTCGGGCAAGGCCCAGCCTGCGGGGACCAGGTGCTCTGGGGGGCCATCCTGGGGCATTACAGGGTCTGGTTCCCTCTGGCTCACGCAGGGCGGAGACGACCTGGACCCCAACTACGTGCTGAGCAGCCGGGTGCGCACTGGGCGCAGCATCAAGGGGTACACGCTGCCCCCCCACTGCAGCCGCGGGGAGCGCCGCGCCATCGAGAAGCTCTCTGTCACTGGTAGGGAGCTGGGGCCAGGCCCCATCCGAGAAGTAACTGGGATGGGGCGGGGGACAACGGGACAGGCTGGGGGCAGGGCACCTGCAGGCCAGCACTCAGGTGTGCTGGTAGGGGGGGCTTGGGGAAGGGCTGGGTGCTCAGTGGGTTGGGGGGGTCCCCACAGGCCGTGAGCTGAACATGTCTCATGGGGGGGGGGAAGGTGTCCCCTGGGCCAGGCCGTTGGTGAGGTGAGCCGCTGTCACCGGCTGTGAGGGGGGTGCCTGCTTACTGTTTATGGGGCATGTGGGGGAAGGGATCCTGCTGGTTGGGGGGGGGGTTGGGCGGGTGGCACTGGGCAGCTGAGATGGGGCTGTAGGGGCCATGAATGGGGTGTGGGGAGTGTGGGGGTTGGGTGCAGGGAGCAGGGCAGTGGGGTGCTCAGGGGGTTGGGCGCTGGGGGAAGGGAAGGGCTGGGCACTGAGTGCAGGGGAGTAGCGGGGCTGGGTGCAGGGGAGCAGGGTAGTGGGGCATTGAGGCGGCTGGGCACTGGGGAGCAGGGGCGGTGTGATATTGAGGGCGCTGGGTGCAGGGGAGCAGGGCGTTGAGGGTGCTGGGCCACTGGGTGCAGGGGAGTAGGAGGGGTTGGGGCGCTGGGGGCTGAGTGCAGGGGAGTTGGGTACAGGGGAGCAGGGAGAGTTGGGTGCTGGGAGTGGGGTAGTGGGACGCTGAGGGGTTTGGGCACTGGGAGGCTGAGTGCAGGGAAGGGAGGATTTGGGCACTGGGTGCAGGGGAGTAGGAGGGGTTGGGTGCAGGGCAGCGGTGCAGGGGAGTAGGAGGGGTTGGCTGGTGGGTGCAGGGGAGCGAGGGAGGTTGGGTGGTGCATGTGGAGAAGTGGGGGGTTGGGAGCAGGGCAGTGGGGTGCTGAGGGGGTTGGGCTCTGGAGCAGAGGAGCTGTGGGGCTGGGGAACGGAGCCAGGACCGGGGCTGACCCCTGCTCTCTCCCCAGCCCTGAACAGCCTGACCGGGGAGTTCAAGGGCAAGTACTACCCCCTGAAGGACATGAGCGACAAGGAGCAGCAGCAGCTGATAGACGACCACTTCCTGTTCGACAAGCCCATCTCGCCCCTGCTGCTGGCCTCAGGCATGGCCCGCGACTGGCCCGATGCCAGGGGCATATGGTGAGCACCAGGGCCCCCAGTGCCACTGGAGGGGGAGTCTGGGCAGGGGGATTCAGTGCCAGGACTCCTGGGTTCTATCCCTGGCTCTGGGAGGGGAGTGGGGTCTAGTGGTTAGAGCAGGGGAGCTGGGAGCCAGGACTCCTGGGTTTTATGCACAGCTCTGTAATGGGCTGCTAAACTGTTATGTAGTTTCACCTCCAGGTGGCGCTGCATGCTCCTTCCCTTATCCCTGCTCCCCTGGGCCCTAGGGCAGAGCATTCGGGGGTCTGAGAGTCGGGGAAGGATGCCCTGTAGCCCGTCCGTCCCTGGTACAGGGCTGCCCAGCTCAGAGCGGTCCTGCAGCCCAGCAGGTACAAGACGGACTGGCAGATTCTGGCCCAGAGGCCAGGGCCCTTTCCCCAGCTCCGCAGCAGCTGTGACAAGGGGGCGCTGGCGCTGCCTGGCCTGTGGGGGGCGAGGGCTGATTGGGTGGAGGGGGCGAATGGGGCAGGGCTGGGGGGCTGGAGAGGAGTCCCAGCCCTGGGTGTGCTGGCTGTGCCAGGCTGGGCAGAGGGGCCATGCCAGGGCTCAGGCTGTGCCGGTGCCATCACACCGCGCTCTGGGTTGCAGGCACAATGACAACAAGAGCTTCCTGGTGTGGGTGAACGAGGAGGACCATCTGCGTGTCATCTCCATGGAGAAGGGCGGCAACATGAAGGAGGTGTTCCGGCGCTTCTGTGTCGGGCTGCAGAAGGTAAGCGCCCTGCGCCCCCAACCTGGGAGACAGCCCAGCAGTCCTGGCTCCCAGCCCCCTGCTCCAAGCCACGAGACCCCACGTCACCAGACCAGAGAGACAGCCCAGCAGTCTTGGCTGCCAGATGCTGCTCTAACCACTAGACCCCTCTCCTCTCCCAGAGCTGGGATAGAACCCAGGAGTCCTGGCACCCAGCTCCCATTCTAAGCCCTAGGCCCCACTGCCCACCCTGGTGCTGGGAGTGGGGGCGAGGGCCGGCCAGCTAGTGTACGGGCACACGCCAGGTGAGCGGCTGCTGCACGGCCCCCTGCAGGCATGGCCCCGCCGGAGGAGAGTTTCCTGGGAGAGATGCCCAGTGCCCTGGGAACTTGAGTTCGGAGCATCTTTTTACCCTTCCCTGCCCAGCTCGGGTGCCAGCTGGTGGGGGCATCCCTGGCCCTGCTGGGATTGTTATTAGGGGGTAGGCCCTGGCTGGAAGGGGGTGGTTAGCAGAGGGTCTGTCTGGTCCTGGCTGGGGGTCATTGCAGGGGGGCTAGTCCTCACTGGGGTGTGTTGGGTGGAGGGTTGTTGGAAGGCCTGTGGCTGTCCTGGCCCTGGCGGGGAGTGCGGGGGGCTGGCTGGACCCTGGCTGGGGCAGGGAGCTGTTGGGGAAGGGGCTGGCCGGACCCTGGCTGGGAGGTGTGGGGGAGGGCAGGGGGGCTGGCCTGACCCTGGCTGGGAGTTGGGGTGTGTGGGGGGTGGGGGCTGGCCTGACCCTGGCTGGGGGGCGCTGGGCTGACAGGCTCTCTCCCTACCCTGCAGATCGAGGAGATCTTTAAGAAGGCCGGCCACCCCTTCATGTGGAACGAGCACCTGGGCTACGTTCTGACCTGCCCCTCCAATCTGGGCACCGGCCTGCGGGGCGGGGTCCATGTCAAGCTCCCCCACCTCAGCAAGCACCCCAAGTTTGAGGAGACCCTCAAGAGGCTGCGGCTGCAGAAGCGCGGCACAGGTGAGGGGCGGGGGCCACAAGTGGGTGTAGGGTGGGGCTGGGGTATGGGGGGCAGGGCTGGAGACACAAGTAGGTGTGGGTTTACCGGGGGCTCGGGTTCTAGGGAGTATAGATGGGGCTACAGGTGTGTGTGGGTAGGGCTGGGGTTACAGATGAGGGTGGGGGGCATAGGGTTGGGGGAGGATGGGGGCACAGAGTTGGGGCAGGGGACACAGGTGTGGGGAGCAGGGGTAGGGCTGGGGTTACAGGTGGGGAGAGGGCAGGGCTGAGCCCAGCAGGGGCTGTGTGTGACTGCGGTGGGGCCCTGCCCATCCCCCAGGCAGAGCCGTGTCCCGCTACCCTCAGCCCCTGGGGTGCCCTCAAGCCGGTGTGCTGCGCTGAGGGGCGTCTGAGAGGCTCTGGGTGAGACCTGGAGCGCGCAGCCTGGACGCCAGGAGTGGGGGGCAACCAGGCAGCTGTGACCGGGGGTGGGGGGCAGGAAATACGCTGGGCCATGGCTGCTGCATGGGGTCTCCAGGGGCCTGGCAGCTGCGGGCAGAGAGGCCAGGCTAGCGCGGTGGGGCCAGGAGGCTGGTGGGGCCGCTCCGCTGCAGTGGGGTCTGGGCTCAGCTGCATGGCGCTGTGCCCCCCCAGGTGGCGTGGACACCGAGGCCGTAGGTGCCGTGTTCGACATCTCCAACGCCGACCGGCTGGGCTTCTCCGAGGTGGAGCAGGTGCAGATGGTGGTGGACGGCGTCAAGCTCATGGTGGAGATGGAGAAGAAGCTGGAAAAGGGCCAGGCCATCGACGACATGGTCCCAGCCCAGAAGTAGGCGCCTGCCCCCCGCCAGCGGGCACGTGTGACCTAATAAAGTAACAGTGGCCACCTGGCAGCCTGGTCTGTGTCCATGGGGGTCCGGGCGGGAGCGCAGGTGGGGAGAACAGCCCATAATTCCAGGCGGTCTGGCGGGCAGCACGTCCCAGTGCCAGCCATGGGGCTCCGGGGCAAGGGGCTGTCATACTCCTCTCCCCCTCCAGCTCTTGTGCTCTGGGGAAGGTTGGGCAGGAACCGCCTCCCCAACTCCCAGGTGCGTGGGTGCTGGGCCAAGTCCCTGGCTGTGGAGGGCCCTGAGCTTGGAGGGGGTCCCACGCCTGACAGGGGCAGGCCACACATCCGCCAGCTGCTCTGCTCGGCTGGGGGGTCACTGAGCACCCAGGGCTGGAGCCCCCCTGCTGTGCACTGGCCTCAAGCTGTTTGCCCCCCATGGGCATCTCAGCCCCCCTTATCTCCAAGTGCACCTGGGGGGCAGCTGCCAACTGTTTCCCAAGCCCCAGAGCTGAGCCGCTCCCCACTCTGCCTGGCCTCATCTGAGCTTGTGTGACAGGGGCTGTGGTCTGGGCAGGAGAGGCCAGGCCAGCCCCAGAGCTCCTGCTGCCCCCCTGGCTGTTTGCAGGGGGAGGTTTGCTCTGGGGGATGCTGCCCCCCCTGGGGCATGCAGCAAAATGCCCACCTCCACTCTGGGCATAACAGCCCCGGCCTGCCTGCATGGCTCCTTGGGAGCCTGGTGCGGTGGCTTCCCCTGGCAGTGTGCAGGGGGCAGGACACGGGCCCCATCATCTGCCTGCCCAAGGAGCCATGGGCAAAAGGCCATAGCCCCATCTGTGCTGGGGGTGTGGCTCAGTCAGGGGCAGTCCAGCCCTGGCCCTACTGCTCCAAGGAGCTGGGACCCCTTCCCACTCGGGGCCCTCTCCCCCTGGCCCTGGCAGCAGGCAGAGGACTCAGCCTAGGGCCCCTGCAAAGCTACAGTGGGTGGCAGCCTCCAGCCCTGCTCGGTGCCTGCAGCCCAGCCTGCCCTCTTCTAGGGGCTGGCCCATGGCATGAGAGTCTCAGAACCCACCTGTTTGCCCAGCAAGCACCTCCCCTGGCACTGGAGCTCAGCTTAAACCTCCTGAGAGGTACCGAGGCCCCAGGAGCAGGGTGCCAGGTTGTGGCTGTCAGCTGCCCATCATCCCCCGCCGCCGGGAAGTGGGGCTTTGAGTGAAATGCACTGAGCTGCTCCCTGGGGGGCTGGTACCGTTGGTGAATATGGGCCTAAGCCTCCAGAGAGAAATGGGGCAGCGCTGGATGTGGATGGCAGCAGCGCCTGTGCCCTCCAGCCATCCCACCCCCCTGTGAGCCCCCAGCTGTGCCCCCCTGTTCCCTGGCCCTACCAACCTTCTCATCAGATCAGATCTCACCTGTGCCTTCTGGCTCCCCGTGCCCTCCAGCCCCCCCATTTCCTGACACTCCAGCAGTGCCCTCCAGCTCCCTGGTTGCTGGAGGGGGCTCCCCTCTTGTTACTGTCTTGGACCCCGCTCTCCCGCCAGCCCAGCAGGTGGCATCATCCCCGAGGGCCGCATCGCATGGAAGCAATGGGAGGCGGGGTAGGGGGAGAGACCGGACACACAATGTGAAACAAGGTCAAACTCCTGGTGCCAGAGCAGCTGGCCAGAACTGCACTGAAGAGCCCGGCCTGCGGCTGGCATCTAAGTGCCTGGCACCAGCTGCCAATTACCCTTGAGCAAAGCAGGGTCATAATGTGTGGCAAGGGCGAGATACCCACCATCCTCATGCAGGGGTCAGTGGAACAGCCACCCACAGCACAGAACCCCCCTCCTCAGAAGGCACTACTGCTGGTGCCAACCTGTGCCTCACACCACGGCTCGCTGGGAGAGCTACCCAGGTTTCCCAGCAGCCCTGGCACCTGCACACACCGCCCTGCCCCTTGCTAGTGGAACGGAGATAGGACAGGAAGTCCCACTCCCACAGCCCATGGGACTTGCTGGGCTGAGGGCATCACCATAACATCCCAGTGCAGACAGTGCCTGTGGCGGGCGGGGCCTTGAAATCACCTACACATTAAATACAAACCCCTCTGTCCCAGCAGCGAAATACTCTGCACTCTGCCCCATGCACACGGCCCACTCTCTTGGAGGGGTGGAGCAGGTCTCAGGACGCCTGGGTTCGACCCCAGGGCAGCCTCCCCCAACACAGGTTTGTTTGCAAAGCACCCTGTGCTCCCAGGGTGGAGACGGAGGAAGGCCTGCGCTGTGGCAGTGCCAGGATAGACGGGCGAGACCTGTGCCCACGTGGCGGCGAAGCAGGAGCCAGACGGGGCGGAGGCTTCCTATGTTTATTGGGGGTCAATACAGACTGGCGCACAGGGCTGGAATAACTTAAAAATGTCCCAAGGCTATGGCTCGGTACTCTACACAACCCTAGGGGACTCAGGGGCTATTTACAGGGGCTGTACAAGAGGGGAGGGCCCGGCCCGGGGTAGGGGGGGAGACCCACCCAGGGCTTTCCCGGGAGCTGCCTGTTGCTTTGCTCTGCTCGTTAAAAAATGGGGCGGGGGTGTCAACAGGCCCTAGCTGGGACCCCCCACCCAGCCAGGATGCCCGCCATCTAGGGACGCCCCCCATTGCCAGAATGCCAGCCACTTAGACACACCCTCCAGCCCCATGGCCAGGACACCTGCTGCCTTGCTTACAACCTCCTTTATTCCACGCAGCCTCCAGCCCCTCCACAGCAGCCCCTGCAGGAGCAGGGCATGAGGCCAGGCTGACCCCCTCCCCCCAGCCCTGGGCACGCGTGGGCAGCTCGTGCCCATCCAAGGGAGGTGCAGCCATGCCAGGCCCCAGGTTGTACCAGCTCCGGTGAGGCCATGACCCACCTGGGGTCCAGCCTCCCCAGGGGCCGCCCGCAGGGTCCCTCTCACCCACTGGCCCTGAGCTGAGGCAGCCAAGCAGGGGGGAGGGAGGGAGGACTGGGGTCAGAGCTGCCCCCAGGGAGGGGGCACAGTCCCTCATGCTGCCCTGGGGGGGCTGCTGGGCAACAGGGGTGAGCACTGGGATAGCCATGGGCACCAGGGCACTTGCCCCATGGCTTCCAGCTCCATCACCCCTGCCCACGAGCTCAATCAACACTGTCCTACCCCCACCCAAGGGGCATCTGGGGCCCGAGTCACTGTCATGGCCTAGGCTGGGACCACCCCCGAGGACCCAGCACTTGCCCTGGCACCTGCTCCGCACTGCTGTGCCTAGAGGGGGTTCCCCCTTGTCCCTGTGCTGGGGAGACTTGTGACCTCTCGGCCACCCAGGGAGATGGGGCTCCCCTCTGGCCCAGAGCTGGAGGTGGATGAAACTGTGGGCCCGTTGGCTACACTGCTGTCTCGAGCGCCTAGCTTCTCACTCTGGCCCCACTGCATCGCCCCCAACCCAGAGCCCCCTGCTCTACCCTCAGCCCACAGTGGCCTGTCAAACCTGGAGTGCCCCCCTGTGCCCTGAGCCCCCCCAGCCCAGAGAGTCCCACCCTGCCTCTCCCAGAGGGCCCTGCCCTGCCAATGTTATCACCCCACCACCTGCCAAGGTTGGGAATGCCCCCCCTACACTGGGGCCAGTGGCTCAGTGACACCCCACAATTGGCCTGGGGAGCCCCCTCCTGCGCTAGGCTGGGCATGCCCCACTGTGTGGGGGGCAGTCCCAGGCCTGGCCCCAGCCCAGCAGAGCCAGGCCCAGCCCCTCGCCCCCGAGGGGAACAGTGCCTGGTGCCCGTGCTCTCCCTCTGAGCAGCAGGGCAGGCCCCAGGCCTAGGCCCAGCAGGGGAGAGGCCAGGTTCACAGGCCAGAGGGGTCAGGAGCATTTCCCCTACAGGCCGATCCATCCCAGGGCTGCACTGGCTCCAGGCCAGGGAGCCTGGGGGGACCCCCCACCCCCAGTGAAGACGAGCAGGCCGCTGGGCGTGGGGAGACATCCAGGGTTCTAGAGCTGCAGCTGGCTGGCAATGCTCGTCACCACGGTGCGGAAGGCCAGCGAGGTGCCAGCCAGGCGCCGGAAGAGCACGCCGGTGAGGCCAAGGCGCTGCAGCCGGCACACCTCCGCCTCGAAGTGGCAGAAGTGCTCGCTGGCGCTCTTGGCGTGCGTGCAGGACAGGAGGAAGGGCTCCAGCTGGCGGCAGCGGCAGCTGGCCGAGTCCGTGGCCTGGCGCAGGGCAGCCATCATGGCCTCGGGGGGGTGGGTGCTGGTCACCTTCACATTCCAGGTACATCGGAGCAGCCGGGGTTCTGCTTCCTTTTGATTCCAAGGTAAATTGCAACTGTGGGCGGAAGGAGCAGAGGGGGCATCAGCCGGGCGGGAAGGGGGCGGCAGGGGGCCGTGCTGGGTCCCTCGCTGGGGGGCTGGGTCCCTGCCGAGACACTGCTAGGGGTGGAGGCATGTGCTGCCAGAGCAAGGGGGCAATTGTGTGTGGAGGCCAGGTTCTGGGCAGCCCCGGCAGGGCAGGGCAGGTTCTGGGCAGCCCCAGTGGGATGGGAAGGGACAGGGTGGGACAGGGCTATCCCAGTGGGCTGGGATGGGGCGGGGCAGGATGGGATAGGGCTGCCACAGCAGGCAGGTCGGGGTGGGACAGGGCTGCCCCAGCGGGACAGGGCGGGGCGGGACAGGGCTGCCCCAGCAGGCAGGTCGGGGCGGGATAGGGCAGAGCAGCATGTACCTTGTGAGCGCAGGTCCCCCGATTCTCTCAGGTTCGTCTGCGACCCTGTGGCGGGGACAGAGCTGCAGTTAGTGGCGGAGCCGAGGCGCTGTGCTGCACTCAGAGGGGGCAACGGTGGGTGCTGGGCACGGATAGACAGGGCTGCTCCCGGCCATACCCGCAGGCGTATGCCCCCAGCCCCAGCCAGCCGCGTGAAGGTTTCCTTTAAGACTGAAGATGTCTCTGGCCTGGCGGGCTGTTGATTCCTCCATAGGGCGGCAGAGGGGGAATGACAGAGGGCATCCGAGGCTGCTTTGGATGGGGCACGCTGCCCCCCGGGTCCCTCAGCCCTCCGAATGAATCCGCATGCTGGTAGCTAGGCCATGGGCCCGTCCGGGCTCCGCTCCCAGCAGATGGGGCAAGATGGGAGCAACCAGACAGGGAGGGGCAGCATCTCTGCCACTTTGGGGGGGCCGGAGGTGGATGCTGCATCACGAACCCCTCTGAGAGCTGCGGAAGGAGACCCCCATTCCCCCCTCTTGCTCTCGGCACTAGGGCCCAGAAGGACCCAGCGTAGGCATCTCACCCCATGCAGCCGGGCATGGACACCACCAGGGGGCTCAATTCTGGGGCTGAGGGTGCAGAAAGGCCCTGCCCTGGGGGAACCTCTGTGCCCAGGTGTATGGGTCACCCCGCAGGAGCAGGTGGGGACAAGGGGCTTTTGGAGAGGACCCCAAGTAGTCTCAGATCCCCACAATGTGAGCCCTAAATGTCTGTATGGTGGCATGGGTAGGGGTCCACACTGCCCTTGGGCACAGGAGCCGCGGCCCGGCCCCGTGGATTGCAGTGCACATACAGCTCCCTGCTGTTCAGCCCGATCCCACCCCGCTCCCCGAATAGAGCTCCCGGGCACTGGGAGATCCCCCGGCTTTCAGGCTGGGGAAGTCCGCTACAGGACCTGGAATGAGAAAGAAAAGGTACAAAGAGAGAGCACGCGAGGGGGGGACAGAGCGAGGGGGGGGGGGGACAGAGCGAGGGGGGAGCGGAAGCAGCGGCACTTACTGATTTTGGCTCCTTGAGGCACAGAGGCGCCAGAGACGCACCTGTTAGAGTTCTGCCGCTTAGACGGGTCAAGAGTGACCCTGAAACAGAGAAGGCCGGAGTGAAGGGGGAGCAGAGAGCTAGAGACCAGAGGCAGGAGGTGCCCATGCCAGGCACACGGCTCACGCAAGGAAACTTGGCACCCAGACCCTGGGGCCCAGCCTGGGGGTCCCCACAGCGCCCCCTGCTGGGAGAGGCTGGCACTGGATTTGCTGGG
>NW_020664868.1:5094570-5095294 GCF_002925995.2 Terrapene triunguis | reverse complement strand
CACAGCGCCCCCTGCTGGGAGAGGCTGGCACTGGATTTGCTGGGAGCCCTCCACAGCCACCACCCCCAGCCTGCCCCCCCATAGCGCATCCTGCCAGGAGAGGCTGGGACGGGATTTGCTGGGAGCTCCCCACAGCCACCACCCCCACCCCGCTCCCCAGAGCCCCCCTGCTGGGAGAGGCGTGGACTGGAGGAGTTGGGAGTGTCCCCCTCCACAGCCAGCACCCCGCCCCTTGCCCCACACCCAGTGCTGGACCTGGGGTACTCACCTCCGCGTCAGCTTGGAGGTGAGTTTGCTGAAGAGGTTGGAGGTGGCGCGGCTGCGGCTCTGGGGCAGCGGCGTGGCCTCGTGGGACAGCGTGGGGGAGGTGGGCGGCCCGTTCTGCACGGTCCCGCGCCGATCCCGCACCTGACCCCCGTGGAAGGTGCTGCGGATGGTGGTGCCACGCGAAAGGCGGGTGCGGTCCGAGGACGAGGAGGACGTGGCGATGCTGTGGGTGGAGGGCGACGCGGGGGGTACCCGGTTGGTGATGGAGCTGGGGGGAGGGGAGAGTGCCCCATTGTGAGCCTCACATACTGTTGTTCTCCCAACCACCCCCCATGCACCTCTTGCCCCATAACCCCCACGCACCCTCTCCTCCCCACCCCCTATGCACTCTCTGCCCCATAATCCCCATGCACCCTCCCCTCCCCACCCCATAACCTCCATGCATCCTCCCCTCCCC
>NW_020664868.1:5073458-5079570 GCF_002925995.2 Terrapene triunguis | reverse complement strand
GGGGGGAGGGGGTGGGAGGATAGGGGCAGTTCCTGGGAGGGAGGGAACAAGAGGGAGGGGTGCGGGGGCTCTCACCTTCAGGTCTGGTGTTTGTCTGCGGGGAGGGGAAGTACACGGGGGGCCGGGGGGATGCTCGGGCAGTGCCCAGGGCGGGGGGAGGGGAAGTACAAGGGGGGCCGGGGGGATGCTCGGGCAGTGCCCAGGGCGGGGGGAGGGGCAGAACCCGGGTGGGGTGACTCACCTTCAGGTCTCGGTGCACGATGTTCTTCTGGTGACAATAGTGCACGGCCGAGACGATCTGGGGGCAGAGCTGGCAGTGAGGGCAGCGAAGCGACTGATGTCATCCTCTGCCCCGCATCGCTCCCCCCACCCCCGCTCCCCCCCAGGAGGGCAACGGCCCCTGTAAGGCGAGTGCCCTGCTGCCAGGGATCGATGGCTGGGAAGGAAGCGCCCACCCGGGTTTCCAGGCCAGCTCCCAGTAGGGAGCCCTTAACCCCGCCCCCCCACCCCCACCCCCCCGCACCACCACACACACATCTCACCCCTTTCACACGGCAAGGCTCTGAGTGCGACCCCCCCCTTACAAAGTAAAAACACTTTTTTATATTTAACACTATTATAAATGCTGGAGGTGAAGTGGGGTTTGGGGATTGAGGCTGACAGCTCATGACCCCCCATGTAATAACTCGTGACCCCCAGTTTGAGATTCCCTGCACAAGACGGTCAGCAGCACAGCCCTTCCACCCTCCATTGCCCCCCTCACTCCACACACACCACTCAGCCTTCACCCCATAGACTAGGGCCAGCAACGCAGCGCTGCCACCACCTCACCCACAGAGCACGCAGCCCCCCCCCACCCAGCAGCCCGCCCCCCCCCCACACAGAGCACGCAGCCCCCCCGAGCCATCAGCACAGCCCCCCTAGAGAGCACGCAGCCCCCACGTGCAGAGCCAGCAGCCCCTCCCCACAAAACACACAGCCCCCCCCCTACACAGAGCACACAGCCCCCCCACACACGCACAGAGCACACAGACCCCCATCCCTCAGGCTAGAGCTGACCAGAGACCCCGCCCTGAGCTACAGGGACGGGCCCAACAGGGCAGGGGCTAGGGGTGCAGAACTCCCACCCTGCTCCCCACTGCACCCCCTGCTGGGGTGGTCAGGGCTCTCGCCCATTCCCCTTTCCCGATTCTGTCCTGACCTGTCTGAATTTTGCCCGGGCTTCCTTCTCCTTCATCCGTCCGTGTGACACGAGGTAGTCGAAGACTTCGCCTGGGGGGAGGGGGTGCTGTCAGGAGCAGTCTGTAGTGGCAGGGGTAGTGCCAGGGAACCCGATGCCAGGAGGAAGGCTGGGGTGAAGGGGCTTCGGGCAGATGTGCCCCCGCTAGACAGCCGCAGCCTCACGAATGCAGCTTTCCTGCCGGGGGGTCCATTACAGCAGGACATGGGGGGCATGGAGACCCCACACATTCCCCAAGAGCGGCCTCTGGGGTAAGTGCTCAGGAGCTGGGCAAGGCCCTGGACAGAATCAGGCTGGTTGCATCGGGGTTCGTGCCCCCTGCCCGGCACTGGCCCGCCCAGCCGCACCCTGCAGCGTCCACTACGGGATAAGCCTGAGCCTAGGTGGCACCAGCCCGCAGGCTCAGATGGGAGTCGCCCGAGGAGCCACTGGAACGGGTGGGAATGTGTACGCCCCCCGCCTGGCTCCCAGTGCCAGCCTGTGCCAGGGAGGCAGCTGCCAGGTGGGTGGCACCTGCAGGGGCCTGGTGGCTTGGCTTATTTTAAACAGAGCGAGGATAATTTTAGCAGCATGGGGGGAGCCAAGCAGTGGCTGTGATCAGGAGGGGCTGTGGGGGGAAGGGGGCGCATCACGCCAGGCAGAATCCCTGGTCAGGCAGGGATGTGGGGAGACTCACACCAGGCAGAAACCCTGGTCAGGAGGGAGTGGGGGCGTGTCATGTCAGACAGGCCCCTGGTCAAAAGGAGCTGTGGGGGGGGGGGGGGGCCCCCCGGGGCGGGGCCCCGGGTGGGGGGGGGGGGGGGGGTGGGCCGGGCGGGACCGGTGGTTGGGAGGGGTAGGGTGGGGACATGCCAGGCAGGCCACCTGCCGATCTCCCCAGACTGTGATTGCTGGGGAGACCTTTGGGGTGCTGGGCCAGGCTGGCTCCCATAGCTACCCACAGGCTCAGTGGGTCCCAGGGCCAGACTGCACCCCAGGGCAGGCTGCGGGGCCTGTAGAACATTGGAGGTGAGCTGGGCAGAGGGATCTGGGGGCCACGCAGGGAAGGGGTGTGGGAACGCAGAGGGGTCCAGAGCTCCAGGTGCGGCACAGACACACCCAAGGGTTGCAGGGGGCACAGGCCTGGGGGAGCAGATGGCAGTGCAGGGGCAGGGGGGTGCCGGTGCGGCAGGGGGGCATTCTCACCAGCGCTGGCATACTCCATCACCAGGTAGAGTGTTTTCTCCGTCTCTATCACCTCAAACAACTTCACTGTAACACAGAGACACGGGTCATGGCCCAGCTCCCGACCTCGCCCAGTGAGCCCCACAGCCCAGGTGGTGCCTGCCGCTGGGGCCCTGGTCCGGGTCTCTCCCGTGGTGAGGCTGGAAGCATCTTCGCTCCCTGTGCAAGTCCCAGTGCCCCTAGCTCCTGGCAGTGTGGACAGGGTGGGCTGGGGAGTGGTGTCTCTGAAAACGCCCTTCGCAGCACAGCATGGACCCCTTCCAGAGGGCTGGGGGCCATGACACTGCAGAGACAGTTCTCATCTGTCATGGCAAAAAGAAGGAAATTCCCAGGCAAACCCCTCAGCTCTGTTGCCAGGTGCTGCCCGGGCCCCGCAGCGATTCCCTGCACTCCAGAGCTCCCGCCCTTGGGCAGCTGGGGCAAAGGGGGGTGGGATGACCCAGTCCCAACGTCTGGAAATACTCGGGGAAGGTTTGCACAGTCACCAGCCTTCACTCTACCCCTCGCTGATGCCCCTGTCTGCTCCCTCCACAGCTCTGCCCTGTCCAGCGCCCGCTTCGCTCCCAGACGCCCTGGAGCCTGCAGACAGCCCCACACGCCGGCCGGGAGATGGCAGACGCGCCCACGGCCGCACTGCCACAGACCAGAACCTCTGCACTCACACGGAGCGTGCTAGACCCTCCTCTGAAATATATGGGTCACAGTCCCCCAAACACCCTCCCAGGATGGGCCTGATCTTCCCTCCCAAACACCCTCACAGGCAGGGCCTGACCCTCCCCATCAATGTCCCCACAGGACGGCCTGACTCCCACCCAACACCTGCATCAAACGTTCTCATAGGATGGGCCTGCCCCTCCCTTCCCCCAGACCCATTACTGGACAGGCCTGCCCCCCTCATGGGATGGGCCTGCCCCTCCCCTGATGTCCCCCCACACATCCTCATGAGAGGGGCCTGACCCTCCCCCCACGCCCTCATGGCAGGGTTCTGACCCCTGTAGTTGAGGGACCTGCAGAGGTGCAAGGGTCCGTATCCCCTTAACTAGCAGGGGCAGTTGAGGCTGGAGGACGGGGCATTCGGGGCTACCATTTGCTCAGGCCCCATCGCCCCTGTGCCGCTGAGCCCCAGAGCCAGACCCCCGGACTCCAGCTCACCGATGTTGGGGTGGTTCAGTCCCTTCATGATCCGCACTTCCCGGAAGAGCTGCAGGGGGCAGAGAGATGCGGGGGGGGGGTGTTAACAGGCAGCCTCACAGCTCCTCCTCACCTGCCCCCTAAAGGGAAAGGCCCGGGGGGCTAGAGGTGGTGGGGCATCAGCTCCAATCTGGCCCCACGACAGGGAAGGAACTGGTTCAGGGGGACAGGGAATGGGACACGGGGCCTTTCCCCTCTAGGGGGCGCCGGCTCTGATCTGACCCACGGCTGGCGAGTGGCTGAGGGGGACAGGGAATGGGACATGGGGCCTTTCCCCTCTGGGGGGCGCCGGCTTTGATCTGACCCACGGCTGGCGAGTGGCTGAGGGGGACAGGGAATGGGACATGCACTCTTTCCCCTCAGGGGAGCGCTGGCTCTGATCTGACCCTATGGCAGGGGATGGGCTGGCTCAGGGGTTTGTTCTAATCTGCTCCCCACCCGCAGCTCCTTTGACCTCGGAATTCAACGCTAATTAGCAGCCCCTGGAGATGCCTCCGGAGTGGCTGTTACCACAGCGACCAGCCTGGCCTCTGGGTGCTAATTAGAGCGGTGATTTGAGGGAGGGGAGCCTGTGTCAATGTCAGGGGCTGGGGCAGCCAGTGGGAGCTGGGGCTGGGAGTGTCCTGGGGTGGGGGGGACAGGAACAGGGCAAGTGCCCTGGGGCGGATGGGAAAGGGGGGCAGGTGCCTGGCAGATTGGGTGTCCCAGGTTAGCTGGGTGGAGAGGTGCAAGGCAGGGCGGGTGCCCCAGGGGGCTGCTGGGCCGGGGGGGGGAGATGTGTCCCCAGGGTAGCTGGGGGTGGCGCTGGGTATGGGACCCGAGCTCACGGCGGAAGCACAGTGAGGAAGTCGCGGGCATGGGGAACCCGAATGCCAGGGCCAGAGCCCCCCCCCTCCCCCCGAGCCCAGAGCACAATGGGCTCTTTGTGGAGCCTGGGAACCCAGCCGCTGGCATCGGAGATGCGCTGCGGGCGGCCATCGGGAGGTGGGGGGCGACCCCCATCCAGGGTGGCCTGGAGCGGCTGCCCCTCCTGCCAGTCCCAGACCTGGCTTCCTCTGTCCCTCCAGGCCCAGCCCCCAGCAGCAAGGCCCCAGCCTGGACATTGCCCCCTCCCCAGGGCATGGGGCTGCCAGCCCCTGCAAGGAGTGGGGGGCCACTCCCCCCACCGCTCACACTCACCTTCTGGAGGCTCGTGGGGTTCAGCTGCGTCTTGTCAATGATTTTTATTGCAACCTACAAACAAACCAGATTCTGGCTGGGGGTGGGGGGGGGTTAGGGCACTCAGTGCCTGCGCCCCCCACTTCCCTCTGTGTGCCCCATACGCCCCTCCGCTCCCCTGCCCCATCTGCACTTGTGCTATCCTCCAGCAGCACCTGACACCTCAGCCTTCCCCACTCTTCCCAGTGCCCCCCCTTGGAGATCTCCACTGGGCCCCAGAGCTACTGTGCACCCCCCCCCCGTTTACCCTCCCCCAGAGAGCCCCCCCACATCCCCCACCCTCCTTGGAGTGCTGCCACATGGCTCCCCACGACCCCCGCTCTCCCCAGAGCACTGTCCCATGCCCCCCCTCCCTTCCCATATCCCCTGCCTGCCCTCCCTGGAGCACTGCCCTATGGCCCTCTGCTCACCCCTCTGGAGTGCTGCCCCATGGCCCCCGCCCTCACTGGAGTGCTGCCCCATGACCACCCCATAGCCTCCACCCCCACAAAGTGCTGACCCATGGCCCCCGCACCCTCACCTCTCTGCCTGTCAGGATGTGCCGGGCCAGCTTGACCTTGGCGAAGTTGCCCTTGCCAATGGTTTTGAGGAGTCGGTAGTTGCCGATGTGGGGCTGCTCGTCGGTGCAGGAGGCGATGGAGTTCCGGCAGCGCGCACCCAGCGACCGGCTGGACCACGATGAGCCCTTCTCCGAGCGGCTGCTGGCCAGGGTGGAGTGCTGCGGGGGGGAGAGACAGCATCACCTGGGGGCAGGGGGGCACCGGGCGCTGCGGGGAAAGAGTCCTGGCTCCCAGTTCCCCGCTCTAGCCATCAGACCCCACTCCCCTCCCGGGGCTAGTGCAGAGTTTGGGCTGAAGGCAGGCTGCTGCCACCCAACAGCTGGGATAAGTCAGCACAGGGGCCTGGGGGGCAGGGCCCAGCCCCATGATTTCCCCAGCCCCGAGTGCCATGTGCCCGGCTGAGCAGGAAAGCCCAATGGGGCGGAGGAGTCACTGTGCTACCAGAACCAACCGGATCCTGCCTTAGGATGATGGCATCACACATGGCAACAGGGAGGGCAGGAAGATGCCCTCCACGCCCCAGCCCCCTTCCTGGGCACTGGCCAACTGGGAACAGGATCAAGAGTACCTCCCTAGGAAGCTGCTGAGCGTGTGGTCCGGCCGTCAGAGCCCCCCACCGAACCCTGGAGTCAGGCACCGCTCGGGGCACCAGGCCCGGCCCAGCAGCGAGAACCGCCCT
>NW_020664868.1:5055200-5073448 GCF_002925995.2 Terrapene triunguis | reverse complement strand
ACCTGCCACTGCCCCCACACAACACAAAGCCCCTCCCCACACAGCGCTGCTGTCCCCCCCAACCCTCACAGCCCTTGTCCCTCAGTACTACAAGCTCGCTATATTGGTGCAGTAAAGGTGCCCCCAAATCCCAGCCTGAGCCCCTCACAGCCCCCCCACCAATGTGCCCTGAATGCCCCTGTGCTCTCAGAGCTGCTGTCCCGAGCGGGCCAGGCCCAAGGAGCCAATCACATTAATGAGCTCAGACAGCTCAGAGCAATTTGGCACCAGGAGCTCACAGATGGACACCAGCAGCAAACCCTGCAGACCAGGGGTGCCCCCCCCAGAACCACGGGGGGCCAGGCACTCAGCACCCTATGGCCCCACATATTGGGCACCCCCCTTCCCAGCACTGCTCAGCACCCCACGGCTCCACAGGCCGGGTACCCCCCCAGCACCACGGGGAGCCCAGCGCTCAGCACCCCACGGCCCCGCAGGCCGAGTACCCCCCCACCGCCACGGGGAGCCCAGCGCTCAGCACCCCATGGCCCCACAGGCCAGGCACCACCTCCCAGCATCCCACAGGCTGGGCACCTCCTTCCCAGCACCCCACAGCCCTGCAAGTTGACATCTCCTTCCCAGCACCACGGGGGGGGGGCCAGCGCTCAGCAACCCACAGCCCCGCAGGCTGGGCACCATCCCCCAGCACCCCACGGCCCCACAGATTGGCCCCTCCTGTTAACACCCACGTAGCCGTAGGACAAAAAGGAGGTTAGTGGGTTACAGATTATTGTAATAAACCATAAACTCAGTGTTTTTATTGAGACCATGACTTTTAGTGTCTAGTAAAGTTATGAATTAAGGTCCCAGGCTTGTCTTTCAGAAGTGTTGAGGAAGTTTCCTTTGAGGATGAGGAAGGAGAGTTCACATAAAGAGTCACCATGCTGTGAAAAGTGTTCACCCACAGCCAAGGGTGTTTTTGTCTTTTATCGTTTTCCTCTGTGAGTTCATTCGAGAGCGCAGTGACTGTCTGGTTTCACCCGCACAGTAATTGTTGGGGCGGTTAGTGCACATGTTGTGATAGACGTGTAGGATCCATGGATCTGGAAAGGTGGGTTGGGGTGGAGATATGGCTGCAGGTTTTGAATCTGTTGTTCTGGCAGGGTCTGGTGCTGCTTTGAGTTGGTGGGTCCTGCTCTGTGGGGAGCTTGCCTCTTATGATGATCTTGGAGAGGCTGGGGGGTTGTTTGAAGGCCAGAAGAGGGGGTTCAGGAAAGATTTCTTTCAGAGTGGGGGCCCCATCGAGTAAGGATTGTAGTTACCATATGGGTGCCTGTGTGGGGGTAGGTGACAACTAGAGGTGTGCAGTCGGAGCAGATTTATTTCTGCCTGTTCCATGGTGTGTGATCTACTTCCCTGGTGGAGTGTCCTTGTTTGATGAAGGTGGTTTTGAGTGTGTTAAGGTGTGTATCCTGGACTCTCTTCACAGCATATTCTGTGGTATCTGAGAGCCTGGCTGTAGCTAACAGATTTCTTGGTGTTTGGGGTGGTTACAGGATCTGTGAAGGTAGGTGTGGGGATCCGTGGGTTTCCTGTGTATAGTTGGCTGTAGAGTTCCATTGCTGAAGCGGATTGTGGTGTTCAGGAAGTTGATGCTGGTGTGGGAGCATTCTTGAGAGAGTTTAATGGACAGGGATGGGAGGGGGAGTGGCTGCTGAAGTTGTGGTGGAAACCTATGAGGGAGTTTAGGTTGTCTGTCCAGAGGATGAAAATATCATGGATGTATCTCAGGTATATCATTGGCTTTTGTGGTGCATTTGTCCAGAAATTCTTCTCCATAGGGCCCCATGAAGAGGTTGGCATATTGGGGAACCATCCTAGCGTCCATGGCTGTTCCCATGGTTTTTGACAAAGTGTTGTTGAATGAGAACTGTTCTGGGTGAGGATGAAAGGGATGAAGTTGTTGATGTGCTTGGGATGGACAGCTGAGGGTTGTCCATTGTCTTGTAGATATTTGAGGCAAGCACCTAGGCCATCACAGTGAGGGATAGTGGTGTGTAGGGAGGTGACATACATGGTGACAAGGGTGGTGTTCAGAGGGAGGCTGTTATTGTTGCAGAATTTCTGGAGGAAGTCTATTGTGCCCTGGGGGAAGCCGGACCTTTGTGTACCGAGTGGTTTGAGGATGGTTTCTAGGAGTTCGGATATTCCTTCAGTAAGAGTGCCAGGGCTGACAGGTCTGCCTGAGTTCCCTCATTTGTGCATCTTGGGAAGCACACAGAAGGTCCCTGGGGTGGGTTTATGGGGGATGAAGTTGTAGAGTTTCCCTGGGAGTTGTTTGGGGAAGGATTTGATTATATCCTTAAATTCCTGGGTGAATTGTGGTGTGGGGTCATCTTTGAGTACTTTATAGCAGTTGGTGTCAGAGAGCTGTCGGTTGGCCTCTCTCTATCTGCTACTCTGATCACTATCTGATATTGTCCTCTCAGCAGTGGAGAGGCTGGGGTGGATGTGATGTTTGTTGATTGCAGAGTCATTTTTTCCCCTGAAGCAAGCAATGTAATGATCAAATGTGTGGTTTTGTCCACTGTGGGGTGTCCAGGCGGGCTCCCCACAGAGCAGGACACACCAACTCAAAGTGGCACCAGACGCTGCCACAACAACAGATGCAAAACCTGCACCCCTAGCTCCACTGCTATGATGGTCCCTACTCCACACAACACACCTTTCAAGGTCCATGGGTCCTGGACATGCCTAGCACAATACATGGTGTAACCTCATCCAGTGCACTAAACGCCCCAATAATATTAATGCGGGTGAAACCAGACAATCCCTACGCTCGTGTCATAACTATAAAGGAAGGGGTAACAGCTCTCCTGTGTACAGAGACTCCAAATCCTTTTACCTGTAAAGGGTTAAGAAGCTCGGGTAACCTGTCTGACACCTGACCCTAAGGACCAATAAGGGGACAAGATACTTTCAAATCTTGGGGGGGGGGAAAGGCTTTTGTTTTGTGTCCTTTGTTTAAGGGGTTGTTCGCTCTTGGGACTGAGAGGGACCAGACATCAATCCAGGTTCTCCCCATCTTTCTAAACAAGTCTCTCCTATTTCAAACTTGTAAGTAAAAAGCCAGGCAAGGCGTCTTAGATTTATTTTGTTTTCTCAACTTGTAAATGTACCTTTTACCAGAGTGTTTATCTTTGTTTGCTGTACTTTGAACCTAAGACAGAGGGGGGTCCTCTGAGCTCTTTAAGTTTGATTACCCTGTAAAGTTATTTTCCATACTGATTTTACAGAGATGATTTTTACCTTTTTCTTTAATTAAAAGCCTTCTTTTTAAGAACCTGATTGATTTCTCTTTGTTTTAAGATCCAAGGGGGTTTGGATCTGTATTCACCAGGAGTTGGTGAAAGGAAGGAGGGGGGAAGGGTCAATTTCTCCTTGTTTTAAGATCCAAGGAGTGTGGATCTGTATTCACCAGGGAATTGGTGAAGGTCTCTCAAGGCTCCCCAGGGAAGGGAATTCTTGAGATGGTGGCAGCGGACCAGAGCTAAGCTGGTAGATAAGCTTAGAAGTTTTCATGCAGGCCCCTACATTTGTACCCTAAAGTTCAAAGTGGGGATACAGCCTTGACAGCTCGCGAATGAACTCACACAGAAAAATGATAAAAGACAAACAGCACATCACCCGTGGGTGAACACTTTTCCCAGAATGATCACTCCGTACCTGACCTCCCAGGCCTTGTGCTCACAGGAAACCTGCACAACCCTTTCAAAAGATGAGCCTGGGAGCTTAAATTCATAACTTTACTAGACACTAAAAATCATGGTCTTAATAAAGACCCTGGATTTATGGCTTATTTCAACAATCTGTAACCCACTAACCCCCCTTTTTTATCCTCTGGCTACAGGGCTACACGGGCCACTTCACCTTGAATGGTCTCTTAGAACATGGAGAGACACAATATCCTGGGAACCACACAGCTACAATAGAATGTGTGTTAACTACTTATGCCAAACAATCTGGTCCACCTTTTATTTAGTTGTGACCCTCAGAACCTTTCCCAGCCCTGAAGAAGAGCTCTGTGTTGCTCAAAAGCTTGTCTCTCTCACCACCAGAAGTTGGTCCAATAAAACATATGAAAAACTATTTCACTAGAGAGTGGTAAAGCACTGGAATGGGTTACCTAGGGAGGTGGTGGAATCTCCTTCCTTAGAGGTTTTTAAGGTCAAGCTTGACCGAAGCCCTGCCTGGGATGATTTAGTTGGGGATTGGTCCTGCTTTGAGCAGGGGGTTGGACTTGATGACCTCCTGAGGTCCCTTCCAACCCTGATATTCTATGATCCACCTTGGCTCTCTAAAGTGCCAGGTAAGATTTAAGGCTATAAGTGCTACATTGGCGCATCTGGTGAAGAGGCTCTCTGCTGACGGGAGAGAGCTTAGGTTGGTGTAACTTACATCACTCAGGGGGGTGACTTATTCACATCCCTGAGCGACATCAGTTATACCAAAGTAAGTGGTAATGCATCTCTGGCTCTGTGAGCTCAGCTCTTAACACAGTCACCTGAGACCTCAGTCCATTGTCGCCCTCCAGCAGAGCCTTGCTGAGTTCACATGCTCGGTTTCTGCGGATCCTCCATGGGTTTCAGCCAGTCCTTAACCACCAACCCCTCAGATCTCCTGCTTTGCCCCACGAGCAGTTTAACCCTTCGGCACCAACTGGGCAGCAATACCAAGTCAAATACGTCACTGCCATGCACACCATTCATACAAATATTACAGAAAATTCCCATTTCTGTCACACGTGGCTAACTGGAAATCCATAGTTTCCTAGCGTTTGACTTCGCAACAGCAATCTTCTTGTAGTGAATGTGTGGGGGGGGTAGGGTGACCAGACAGCAAGTGTGAAATCTCGGGACAGGGAGTGGGGGGTAATAGGAGCCTATATAAGAAAAAGACCCCAAAATCGGGACACCTGGTCACCCTACTGTGGGGCATCTCCTAAGTGTTTATAAAGGCAAACTGAAAACTTGAGTCCCATCCTATGGAACTGAACTGAGCCCCTCCTCGGTCACAGGCCAGGCTGAGACTTTTACATCCACCACAAGACGCTCTACCTTTTGAGCTAATGGGGTCACTGGTAGCAGTAGGAGACTGTTATCCTCCATGTGGACCAGCCACCAGAGGGGGATGAGATTCACGCTTGCCCGTGGGGGTCACTACTATTTGCTGACAGCAGAGGACTGGTGAGACTCAGGACTCCTGGGTTCCATTTCAGGCTGGGGAGGGGAGGGGTGGGGAAGGGGCTGTAGTAGTTATAAACCCTTCTGCCCCTGTGCCCCCAGTCTGTCCCTACCCCCTCTGCTTCCACCCTTCCTCTTGGGCTCCTGTCTTTGTTCCCCACGGTCAGTCTCTCCTGCTGCTATCCCCGCAGGCTGTCCTCACCCTTCTCCCCCCAACCTGGGCCCAGCACGGGGGCACTGACAACGCAGGAGAGATGGTCTCCGGGCTCTCAGGTCTGGGGCAGCCCTTGGCATAGGGGGCCAGATGAGTGGGGGGCAGAGAAAGTGCATTGGTTAGCAGGGGCGTCGGCTGATGAGCCAGTTGGCTGGGGGTGCTGGGGGGCAGAGAAGGGTGCTGGTTAGTGGGGGCCGAGGTAAGGTGCCAGCAGGCAAGGAGGAGGGTGGCCCTTGGCATGGCACAACGATAACGCTGAATCCACACCAGCCATTTCCTTGGGTGAGGGCCACACTCCCGAGGGGGGAGAGACTGGCAGCTGCAGCTCTGTGGCAATCGCTGCGATCTCCCTGGAAGTAAGTAAGTAAGTAGGTGTGTGTGTCTCAGCCTCACATCGGCCACGGGCTCAGTACACCGAGGCTCCCCGGCATGCGACCCCCGGGCCCCGCTCCCCTGCTGGGCTCGGGGGAGCCAGGCAGCCCCGGCGTCTGGTTCTACCCCAGCTGAACAAGCGTCCCCCCCCCTGCGGGCTGGGTTCGGGGTCAGCAGGAAGGGGCGGCGCACAGCGAGCTCAGGTGTTCGCCTGCAGGGCCTGGCTCCTACAGAGCCCTCCGCACTGCAGAAGGCTCCCGGGGCAGTACCAGCCCTGGCCCTGCCCCAGCCCACAGAGCACGCAGGCCTGGCAAGGTGAGAGGCCCAGCGCCTCGTAGCTGCCATTCACGGGCCCTGAGCCTCACAATGGCTGGGCCCACTGCAGGCAGGCCAGGCTGCCCTCCCCTGACACACAGGCCTGGACAGTGATAGGGTCCTGCTCCCCAGGGGCTCCCAGTCTGAACTCCACAGGCCCAAACCTGCTGGCACAGGGGGCATCATGGCCCCAGCATTGCCTCAGGCTTCTCCCTTCCAGCCTCAGCCTGGCATCTGGAACCTCAGTAGCATGGCCTCACAGTGCTACGGCTGGCGCTCATCCTGCAGCGACACCCTTCAGGGCCCCAGGGCTTTGGAGCTGTGCTCCGGCTCCGCTCCGGCTCCGGGCAAAAACCTGCAGCTCCACTGCTCCGGAGCTGCTCCGTGCTCCAGCTCCAGGCTCCGCTCCAAAGCCCTGCTTCAGGCCACTAAATGACACAACATTGGCCCTCGCCTCCTTCCCACCTGCCCTGGCAGGACAGGGCAGAGAAACAAAAATGATGAAAGGTCTAGAGAATATGACCTACGAGGGAAGATTGAACAAACCCAATTCTTTCAGTCTGGAGAAGAGAAGGCTAAGAGGGGACATGATAACAGTTTTCAAGCACATAAAAGACTGTTACAAGGAAGAGGGAGAAAAATTGTTCTCTTTAATGTCTGAGGACAGGACAAGCAATGGTCTTAAATTGCAGCACAGGTGGTTTAGGTTGAACTTTAGGAAAGCTTCCCGTCAGGGTGGTTAAGCACTGGAATAAATTACCTAGGGAGGTTGTGGAATCTCCGTCACTGGAGGTTTTTAGGAGCAGGTTGGACAAACACCTGTCAGGGACAGTCTAGAGAATACTTAGTCCTGCCACAAGTGCAGGGGACCGGACTAGATGACCTCTCAAGGTCTCTGCCAGTCCTAGGATTCTATGACTCGGGGGCAGGAGCCGAGGCAGTGCCCGGGGCCATGGGTTCGGGGCAGAAGGGAGGTATTGCCAGTACAGCGGAAGAGTGGAATATCACACAAGAAGATCTTGATGACATTGAAAACTGGAGTAATAGAAATGGGATAACATTTAATAGTGCAGAGTGCAAGGTCATGTACTTAGGTACTAACAACAAGAATTTTTGCTATAAGCTGGGGACTTATCAGTTGGAAGTGACAGAGGAGGAGAAAGACCTCGGTGTATTGGATAATCACAGGAGGACTATGTATGATGTGGCTGTGAAAAAGGCTAACACAATCCTAGGCGGCATCAGGCGAGGTATTTCCAGTAGAGACAGGGAAGTGTTAGTACCATTATACAAGGCCTTATCTGGAATATTCTGTGAAGTTCTGGTCTCCCATGTTCAAGAAAGATGAATTCAAACGTGAACAGATGCAGAGAAGGGCTACTAGGAAGATCCGAGGGATGGAAAACCTACCTTATGAGAGAAGACTGAAGGAGCTTGGCTTGTTTAGCCTGACCAAACAAAGGCTGAGGGGAGATAGGATTCCTCTCTATAAACACATCTGAGCAATAAATACAGGGAGGGAGAAAAGTTATTTAAGTTAAGGGCCAATGTGGACACTAGAACAAATGGATACAAACTGGCCATCAACAAGTTTAGGCTTGAAATTAGACCAAGGTTTCTAACCATCAGAGGAGCGAAGTTCCCGAGCAGCCTTCCAAGGGGAGAAGTGCGGGGCAAAAATCCTACCTGGTTTCAAGATTGAGCTTGGTAAGATTATGGAGGGGATGGTATGATGAGACTGCCTACAAATATCCCCAATGGCCGGAGATGGGGCATGTGATGGGGAGGGCTCTGAGTTACTACAGAGAATTCTTTCCCAGGTGTCTGGCTCATGGGTCTTGCCAACATGTCAGGGTCCATTGATCACTGTATTTGGGGTCGGGAAGGAATTTCCCCCCAGGTCAGATTGGCAGAGACCCTGGGGGTTTTTCCATCTTCCTCTGCAGCATAGGGCATGGGTCATATGCAAGTTTAAACTAATGTAAATGGTGGATTCTCTGTAACTTGAAGTCTTTAAATCAAGATTTGAGGGCTTCAGTAACTCAGCCAGAGATTCTGGGTCTATTACAGGGTGGGTTGGGGAGGTTTTGTGGCCTGTGATGTGCAGGAGGTCAGATAGATGAAGAGGAGGTTACATACCTGTAACTGGAGATTCTTCGAGAAGTGTGGTCCCTATCTGTATTCCAGTGAAGGTTATACGCATGCGCCATGTGTCCGGGACGGAGATTTTGGAAGTAGTAGTGTCCATCAGTCCGCACATGCGCCCTTGCTCAGCCTCATGGTTTAGTCTGAGGGTGGACTGACTGCACCCTCAGTTTTCATAGATTCATAGATTCTAGGACTGGAAGGGACCTCGAGAGGTCATCGAGTCCAGTCCCCTGCCCTCATGGCAGGACCAAATACTGTCTAGACCATCCCTGACAGACATTTATCTAACCTACTCTTAAATATCTCCAGAGACGAAGATTCCACAACCTCCCTAGGCAATTTATTCCAGTGTTTAACCACCCTGACAGTTAGTTCCTTCTCTCCACTGCAAGTGGCACAGATCTGCAGCAGAGGGGAAGGAGGGTGGGACTGGAATTCAGATAGGGACCACACACCTTAAAGAACCTCCAGTTACAGGTAAGTAACCTCCTCCTTCTTCAAGTGATGGTCTCTATTGTGTTCCCCTGAGGGTGATCAACAAGCAGCACCCAGTCAGGAGGAGGGTGCGAGGAAGAGGAACGGAGAACAACCGCACCGAACGAGGCATCTGCTACCAAGGCGTACTGAGAAGGTTCGTACCGAGCTCCACGGGGCCGCCCCACACGTCTGCAAGCGGCACGTCGTGAAACGTGGCCGTAGTCGATGCTTGTGCTCTTGTGGAATAGGCTTGTACCTCAAGGGGCAGAGACAGTCCTGACAACCGATAGCAGAGCGTAATGTGTGCCGAAACCCACTTAAAGATCCTCTGTGTGGAGATCGCTTGCTCCTTAATCCAGTCAGCTATCGCCATAAACAGTCTAGGGGACTTGCTGAACGGTCGAGGGAGTGAAGGCGTCGCTCCTCTGCTGAGGTGCGAGGCTTCAGAAAGAAGGCAGGTACGCGTATGGGTTGGTTGACATGAAAACAGGATACGACCTTTGGCAGAAACTTGGGGTGCAGACGCAGAGAAACCCTGTCCTTGGGGAACGTGGGATCCGCTGTCACGGCCCCCAGTTTGACTACCCGTCTCATGGAAATAATAACTACCAGGAAGGCGGCCTTCACGGAAAGGAGAGACAGGGAGCAGGAGGCCAGAGGTTCAAAGGGTGATTTCACTGAGGGTGAGAGGACGAGGGTGAGATCCCAGTGGGGGGGCGATTGGTTGGACAGGTCCGAAGGAAGCATTTCCAAGACCTGCTAGTCAAGGGGCGCATAAAGACAGAGTGCCCCTCCACAGGGGATGGAAGGCATGGATAGCGGCTACATGCACCTTGATGAAGTTGAGCGCGAGTCCTGATGCCTTCAGGGACAGAGGGCAGTCCAGAAGAAGGGGAACGTCCATGTCCTCAGGGGCAAGACCCCTCTGCCGGGCCCTGGAGGGGAAACGCTTCCACTTGGCCCAATAGGAGCCTCGTGGCCTCTTTCCTGCTACTAGAGAGGATGTCTTGCCCTGCCAACAATCAGTCCCATTCTAGTGAAGATGCCCACCTGAAAACCAAGCTTTTGGGGGCGCATCTGTGGATCGGGATGCCTGATCCTGCCTCTATGTTGCACGAGCAGCTCCGGGAACATTGGCAGTGGAAGCGGGGGACACGCTGACACACGGAGCAGGGGAAACCAGAACTGGCGAGGCCAAAATGGGGTGATTAGAATAACTGTGGCCCTCTCCCACCCGATCTTGTGGAGGACCTGAGTCAGGAGCGGTTGCGTGGGAAAGTTGTAAGAATGGCATCATGGATCAGTAGAGCCACTCTGGTTGGTACCAAGGCATGCAAGGTGTCAAGAAGCTGGTGCTGTTTGTCCTGTACCTCCTCTGGTCGAATGGGGAGGGCCTCAGACACTCTGCGTAACAGGTCCTGGAACTGGATGTCAGCCGGGAGCGAGGAGGGAACCGAAGACACAGCGGCGTCTGGAGATGACGAAGGGAACCGCTCCTGTTCCAGCAGTACTGTCGGAGCTGGGCTGAGTGGTTCATCCTCCAACACTGGTTCCGAACGCCTACTCAATAACAGCTGGAGCCATAGGTGCTGGAACAAGGGGTGCGGAGGGTTATCATCATATACAGGGTTTACAGTTTGGTTCAATGGCTCTCAGCACCCCCACTGTAAAAACTGTTCCAGCGCCCCTGGTTGGAGAGGAGAGACAAGGGACTCTTCCCTTGCTGATCGGGAAGGTTCCAGAGGTGTATACTGAGGACAGGACCCCCAGTATGGCCAAGGAGATGGATCCGTCAGATGGTGCGGAGGGCCCCAAGGAACTGGGTACCAGAGGCTCCTTTGTTGGGGAAACAGAGGGTATTGCCACTGAGTTGGTGGAGCCGTTGAATATTCGTATCTACGGTAGGGGAGGGGTGATCCCTGCCCTCTATTCGAATCCTCCAACGCTGAGAAGTCAGATGGCGGTACCGGCGGAACTGTATGGAGAAACACAACCAGAAGGAGGTGCGTCCAGGGTAGGAGAGCATACCTCTCCAGGCACTGGCTGAAGTGGAAGATGTGGAAATCTCGCCTCCTCCAAAGCAAAGAGTTCACGAGGCCCGGGCTCCGACTCCAGCCTCCCCGGCATCGGCAGTACGTGGCCCAGTCGGAACCAGAGCCAGAACGGAGCACGGCCTTAGAACCAAAGGTTCCCTTGACTCGCGGGGTGCCGAACTGGAAGGCGTATGTGGCTCGGTGGATAGAACTGGCGGATCCGACCCTCTCTGTGACTTCTTGTCGGGCTTGTGAGCCTTGGAACAAGCCGCTTCTCCGTGGCTGGAACTCGCGGAAGGCGCGTTCTCTCTTGGGCCTGGAGGAACATTCCCTGCCATGCTTATGCGCATGCTTCCCAGCCTCACGACTAGGCCCCAGCAGGGGTCCATAGCACCGGTGCCGGCCGAACCGGACCGGGTCTCTGTGGCAGGAGGTGCACTCCTGGGTTTCTCAGGCTGATGAACTGGAGGGGGGGAAATCCCAGGCTTGGGCCCGACTGCAGCCTCATGGCAACCTCCATAAGGTGGTTCTTGAGGCAGAGAGCCCGACCTGCCCGGGGACGACTTGGGAAGGAGAGGTGGATACGGCACCTGCAAGCAATGTGGGCTTCTGACAAGCAGTAAGGGCAGCGCTGCCTCGTCACTGACCGAGAATGAGCCAGGCAGGAGGTGCAGACCTTGAATCCCTGTGTCTTCTGCATAACCCCGTACCCAGGCCTGGGGGAGCGGGGCGGGACCGGTATAAATGGCATCCCAAAGTCCTTAAAATCCTAAAACGACTATTAATACTAAAACTACCGTCAAAACAACAAATTCACTATGCACGAAAAAAGAAAAAGAAAAAGACTTTTTAGTTGAGTGAGAGCCGAGAGGAGAGGCTCCGACCCGGACCACGCGGCGGTGAGATGGAACTGAGGGCGCGGTCGGTCCGCCCCACCCTTTATCACCTCGGATGAAACCATGAGGCGGAGCAAGGCAGCATGCGCAGATCAACAGATGCTACTACTTCCAAATTCTCTGGCTCCGGGCACATGGCGCTTGCGTATAACCCTCCCGGGAATACAGATAGGGACCAGCACTCCAAGAAGAACATGATAATCCCTTCTGGCATTAAAGTCTATGGGTCTATGGAGCAGTTCAGAGGCTGGGCAGAGAGATCACGCTCTGTCCGTCCATCCATCTCCAGGAGAGACCATTCCCGCCTAGGAGCTACTGAGTCAAGGGCCACTGCATGCAGACCTAGCCCCAGCCCTGAAGCGCAGCTCATGCGGGTATGGGTCTGAGGCCAGGCCCGTGCAGCCAGGAGAGCCCATGTTAGCAGGGGGCACTGATGCCAACCAGCCAACCCCAAGCGAGCAGGGGCCAGCCACCTCCAGTCCCAGCCTGTGATTCAGCCAGGAGAGTGGTGTCAGGGTGTCTGCCCTACCTGGGACCATGTGCAAAGAGCATGGCTGTGCCCAGTGCCCCGCCCGACAGAGCTGTGCTGAGCCAGCCCCAGGGCCAGCCAGGGCTTGTTGTGAGTCACTGCGGTGGCCGGCGGCATGGCCGCAGAACGAGTTACTGCGGTCTGCTGCCTCGCTGCCATGGAGTGGACTGGCCTCTGGGCTGACGCCCCAACCAGCCCTGGGACCCAGGAACCCAGATGAAGCCTACAGCCAGGGCCAGAAGCAGCCAGCGTCCCCTCCCCCAAGAGAGCTGACGGCATTGGCAGCAGCCTGGGTGCTTTGCACTCAGCAGCTGGCTGGGCCTGGACACGCTGAGACAAGAGCGAGCGACGGCCCAGCAAAGCCCGGGGCTGCCACGCAGCATGCAGCCGGCTACATGCTACCGGAGGGGGGGCAGAGCAGCGGGGCGGGGCTCTGGCCTGCCCTCCATCCCCAGGAACTCTGGCTTCACCGCCAGCACTGCCTCCTCCCCCGCAGCCCCATGCCCCAAGGCTAGCATGGAGCTGGACCCCAGGGCCAACAGGCAGCTGGGGAGGGGAGTTTGCATACACTGCCACCCTCCAGCCCCTGCTGCTACCAGCCTGGCGCAGCAAGGGAAAGACACGGCCGCCCGGCACGGCTCTCGCATGCGGGAGTGGTGATACTGAGAGCTGGTATGCCCCATCCCGGAGCCGCAGGGCCCCCCCATCCCAGAGCCAGCGCTGCAGGAACCCCTCCAATCTTGGCACACACCCCCCATCCCAGAGCCAGCAACCCCCCATCCCAGCGCCGCGGATGCCAAATCCCCAAAGCAGAGGCAGTATCTCAGGGTCCCCATCCCAGCACTGGTGCCATGGAAACCCCCCATGACAAAGCCGGGGGGCCAACCCTCCCCAAATGACTCTGTAGCAGCTCAGAGATCAGCGCCTCGGCTCCTCCCCAGGAAGGCAGCACCACTGCCCTGCCCAGGGAGGGTAACCCAACCCCCTCTGCCCACACCAGCTGCCTCGCTCTACGCCAGCCTCCTGGCCAGCTCGGCAAGCACCCCGCCATCTTGCCAGCCAGAGCTGGGGCCTGCTAGCCTGGATTCAGCCTCCAATGCCCACGGCGCCTCTGAGGAAGGCCTCCCCTCCCCATCAGCCCCAGACAGAGTCCTGCTCAGCGGGCGTTGGGGCCTAGAGCCGGACCAGTCCTGGGGGTCGCCTGCATCACAGGACGCTGCAGCTGTCCCTAGCCAAGGCACCGAGGACATTCGGGGTTCAGGTCAGACTTAACCCCCCTCAGGTTAGGGGCTGGGGTGAGCCCTCAACTGCTGCTCTGCAGGGATGCCCGGCAGGAGCCTGGCATCTCATGTAAACTCCACTGATTGCTGATGGCACCTCCGCTCCCCCTTTCTCACACCCCTCAGACCAGCAGGTGAGAGCAGCCGTCCCCAAACCAGCCACACGGCTGGGGACAAGCGAGGACCGTGAGAGCGGGCAGCTCTCCCCAGAGAAACCCCCCCCCCCCCCCCCCCCCCCGCCGGAGGACCACCGCCCCCCCAGGGTGAAGAGCATCAGGGGAAATGACCATAAAAGACCCCACTTCCCCCCAGCCCAGGCTCCCACGAGCTCTCCCGGGCAGGGGCGCCTGAGCTGTCGCTCCATGTCTGCACGCTCTACCGGATCCCAGGGGCGACGCTTTCTGAAAGGCCCCTTTCAAAATTAATTTAAACTCACAAGCTAATTAATGGATTTAGCGGCACTTCTCCGAGTTCACCCAGTGTGCAGGGAGGTCAGGCTGTGCGCGCTGTGCGGAACCGGTGGGTCGAGTGCCGGCTTTGAGCACCGAGCTCGACTCGCCCCGAGCCAGGGGGGGGGGGGGGGGTGCCGACTTTGGGCCCAGGCAAGGGGGTCACTGAGTGCCGGCGAGCCAGGCCCCAGCCAGGCTGCAGAGAATGGAGCCCTGGCCCAGCAGGCTGAGCTGTCGAGGTTCATTCCCAACACACCGGCCGGCTCGGGATGGGATAAGGAGACGGGAGGCTGCAGGATCCTTGGCCTTGGATCCGGCAACTCCGACGCCAACACGGCCCACGTGCAGAGCACCTGGCTGGGGCCCAGCGAGCCGAGCCGCGAGCCAAGCTGATGCCGATCTAACCCATCCCCTCCACCCATGCTCTAGGGCAGGGAGCATCCGTCCCAGGCGGCACCGAAGCAGCAGGAGCTGCAAGCGCTAGCGCCGACAAACACACGCCGGCAGCAGATCACCCCACCCTGGCCTGCCACCCGCCCACTGTGCCAGGCGGGCAGAGGCAGGCGTGTCTGGCTGGACCAGCCCTAAGCATTGCGTGGGCCCCCAGACTCAGGTGTAGCTACGCCAGTCCCCGCAGTCCCATGCGGCCCATTCCCTTTGGGCACCCCTTCTGAAACGCCACTGCCCCGGGGCTGGGGGGGGTCACCTGGCTTTCAACGGCATCACGTGTTTCCCAGCCACACGCGGGGCTTTCCCAGCTGCCAAGGCTGGGGCAGTGGTGCCCTGACTAGCACGGCCCAGATGGTATTTAACCAGGCGAGAGCGAGCAGCGAACACGTGTAAACACAACGCCCTCCCCTGCCCTGGGGCTCCAGGCCCTGCTAGTTGGGGCCTGCTGGCTGACAGGGTCCAAAAGCAACTGGGGGCGGGGGGCAGTGCACAGCTGGGAGGGAGGGGGTGCCAGGCCCAGACATTGCAATGGGGTGCCAGCGCTTTAAACAGGAAAGACCGGCGCCATGCCAATGGCGGGAGGAGCCCAGAGTCTGGGCAGCAGACGAGCGGGGGCAGGGCCCACAGCAGGGCACAGTCTGCTCCCACCGCCCCAGGGAGCCGGGGCGGGTGGGGCTCAGAGGGCACATTGTGCTGTGCCCCACAGGCTGTGCTGTTCTCACAGGCAGCACGTCCCCTCGGTCGCAGCAACATGGCCCCCGCACTCCGACCACCTCCGCTGGTCCCATCCCAGGCCTCCAGGAGCGGGTGCTCATGGGACAGGGCCCAGCCACAGAGCCTCAGGCCAAGATTTGTAGAAGTGTTAACGGACTTCGGTGGCTCTGTTTCTGGGAGCCCCACAGCCCTTCTGAAGGCAGGGCCCCAGGCCCCTCATGCCCACCCAACAAACAGCCCCTCACTCACTGGCTACTTCCTGAAGAGTTTGGCCTCGGGCCTTGCTCTGACCTGACAGCATCCCAGCCCCACAACCCACAGCAGCCACTCAGGAACCTCCTGGCTGGCCTGAACAATCTCCTGTAGCCCCCAGGACCCCAGACCTGGACCCCTGAGCCCCACAGCTCCCCTTATGCCCCTCAACCCTGACCCCCCGCCCCCCTCCTATCCCCGGCCAGGAATCCCCCCCCCCCCCCCCAGCTTTGCCAGTGCCCCTCAATCCCGACCCGCAGCCCCCTGCTATCCCAGCCTTGGAATGCACCCCACCCCCAGCACTGCCAGTACCCCTTAACCCCTTCCCATAGCTCCCTGCTATCCCTGCCCTGGCTCCCCCAGCCACACAGCTCTCCGGAGGCCTTCAGTCTGCCAGGCCAGTTAAGGCAGAGATGCCCAGCAATATTGGTACATTAGTGACATGGTCAGAAAACCACACTGGGAACTAGACAGACGCCCCGCTCCATTTCACTGGTGGCGTGAGCTGCAGAAACAGCCCTGGCCGGCAGCATCACCCAGCCAGTCCCTAGGGTGCACCGGCTGCACCCACTTGTGGGACCTGGAGTCCAGCAGGAGGGCGATGGGAGCAAACCCAGTCCCCAACCCTTGGCAGGGGGCGCAGGGGGGCAGTGATGCATGGGAGGCAGGCAGCAGTGCATTCTGGGATGCCAAGCACACCCTCTCAGGCAGGGGGAGGGGGAGCCCAGCACCCCAGGTGGCCTGAGTCCATACATAATGCACTGGAATTGCTGTGCAGTGACCTGCGTCCCACCAGAAGGGCAGCCGAGGCCATGGGGCTGTGCCAGGCATCATGTCAACGATGTAGGGGCCAAGTGTGGAGTGGCAGCACGTCCCAGAGAGGGCATGGCCCCCCAGGCAGCGATGAATGGAGTTTGCGCCTTGCCCACCCCACTGCCCCCATGGTGGCAAGATGTCAGCAAGGGGAGCGAGGTGCCCCATGCTATCGGCACCAAGCCCACGGCATCCCACAGCAGCTTCCTCACCCTTTGACCTGGACAGAGACAGCTTGGGAAGGCCTTTGGAGCCCAGATCACCCCCTGCAAGGGTGCTAGAGATGCCATGGCCTTGCTGGGCTGCTCTCCAGCTAGGCACCTCCTGCATCACCATGCCCATTCCTGCAGCAGTCACATGAGCCTGGCACCTCAAGCAAAGAGTCACTCCTGTGCACAAGCTAAGCAGGCTGCAATAGGCTCACAGCTTGGAAGGGAGACCTCTAGGCCAACCTCATTTCCTTCTCTGACAGGCTTGCTGGCCTAGTAGACGGGGGGACAGTAGAAGTGACATTTGAGTGAGGTGTTTGACCCAGTCTCATAAGCCAGTGGTTTTCAACCTCTTTGCATTTGCACACCACTAAAAGATTTCAAATGGAAGTGCAGACCCTAGGCACTCCCTGCAGGACCCCCTGGGCTCTGTGGACCACAGGTTGAGAACCCTGTCCTGGGCACAGTGGTCTAGATGAAATTACTGTCTGGTGGGCGCACAACTGGCTGAAAGACCAAACACCAAGAGCAGGCTCACTGCCCAGCGGGGAGGGTGTCTCTAGTGGGTCCCACAGGGTCAGTCAATATTTTCAGGGATGACTCGGATAATGCGGAGCAAACGGCTATAAACTCTGCAGAGGCCACCCAGCTGGGAGGGCAGGAAGCACTTGGAAGGCCAGGATCAGAATTCAAAGCAACCTTGACCAATTGGAGAATTGGTCTGAATTCTGACGTTTATTAAAGACAACTGCAAAATACTTCCCTTAGGAAGGAAAAATCAAACGCCCAGGGACAAAGTGGGGCCTGGCTGGCTTGACAGGATCCAGGTTCTAGAGGATCACAAACTGACTATGAGCCAACAATGGGATGCAGTTGCAAAAAGGCCAATCTCATTCTGGGTGCATTACCAGGAGTGACGTAGGTAAGGCACAAGAAGTAATTGTCCCGCTCTGCTCGGCCCTGGGGAGGCCTCCACTGAAGGTAGGACAAGTAACAGGCTTACGCTGCAGCAAGGGGGCTCTAGATTCGAGATTAGGCCAAACCTTCCTACTGTGGAAGGGGAGTTAAGCTCTGGGCTAGGTTGTGTAGGGAGGTGGTGGAAATCCCCACCATGGGAGGGACAAAGCCCTGGCAGGGTGGTCTGGGGTGACTTGGTCCAGCCTCATTGCAGGGGCTGGAGTTGATGACTTCTCGAGGTCCCTTCCAGCCTGACATTTCTACGACTGGGAGGATGGGACCAAAAGGAGATGGGGGGGGGACCCAGGTGCCAATGGGGGCAGGGCCTGCACCAGGGGCTGGGAAATCCCTCTTCTGAGAACTCTTCAGGACAGGGCACTCCAAAAGCCTGAGGTGGGGCTTGCTTAGCCCCCAAGTAGGGGCTGGATGCTGCATGGTGCTGACCCCCAATCCTTCAGTGGGGTGGAGGGAGCCCAGCGATCTGGGTTGATGCCTGGCCAGCAGCAGCAGCCAGGCTCCCTGGGGAGGCCCCCGCAGCACCAGCCCCCCCCCCCCCCCCCCCCAGGAGGGGAGCATAGGGCCTTGGGTCACCAAGGCAGCGGGTTTGGAGTCCTCAGGCCACTGGAGCTGGATTCCCAGCAGGGCTGTGTACTCAGAGGGGGAAGGGCAAGGGTATTCCCTGGAGGGAATCCCCTCACTGCCCTGCCACCCGTGCCCTGGCTGGGCAGTGGACTGGGGGGGAAGGGGGGGGAAATGACGGAGATTGTTGCAATCTCAAAAAGCTACTTCCCCAAAGCAGGACGAGCTGCTCCCAGGGACAGGGAGGCACGCGGGGTCACTGGTGGGGGAAGGGATTTAGGGACTCCTGCTCACTCAACGCCAGAGTTTGCTGGTGATGCAAGATGGCCCACCCCAGGA